>NC_060175.1:90131996-90219496 GCF_021184085.1 Oncorhynchus gorbuscha | reverse complement strand
AGTCGTATGAGAGAACATGTCTTAGAACGGAAATAGATATGCAATAAAAATAGACCCTATTATAGATCATGTAATAATAATAAGACAAAAAGGATACGAAGTTGCAAAATGGTTAACCTTCCTTAGCCTTTGCAGACAGCAGTGACAGTAGCCTACAGTATGTCTACGGAAACATGACATTTTTAAAGCTGCATAAATCGACCGTAGAACACCACTATGGATAGTACAGCCTCTATATTATGACCAGCATGCCCTACTTAACTCATAGAGCCAGGTCAGGTTATCTAACTCTGTTCTCCATAGGCAGTAGAGCCCATGCTCCAGCCTCTCTGTCCCATCTGGTGTGCTTGACTTTGTGAAGGGAAAGGGAATGTTGAGGCCCACCTCCAGAATCACTCACTTGAGCATTTTTCACTGCAGCTGTTGGCATAGTAATTCTACTGCCTGGGTTAGGGCTAGGGCGGGGCTAGAGCAGGGCTAGGGTGGGGCTAGGGGATCCCCTCTTTTTCAGTGTCTAACTCAATCTGTTATGTCACCTTTTCACTGTGAATACAAGTGTAGCTAGCAAGGCAGTGAGTGACCCACCTTGGCTGACAGTGTAATTGTACTTGTGTGAGATTGTCCAAACTTATGGCTATGTGTGTGTATTTGTGTGACGAGTGTTGACATCTGTCTGACGTGCACCTGTGTGTTATAGACAGAAGGTGTGTTTGTGTGTGTATCAGTGGAGGCTGCTGAGGGGAGGATGGCTCATAATAATGGCTGGAATGGAGCGTGGAATGCCATCAAACATGGAAACCATGTGTTTGATGTATTTGCTACCATTCCACAGACTCCGCTCCAGCCATTACCACGAGCCCGTCCTCCCCAATTAAGGTGCCACCAACCTCCTGTGGTGTGTATATGTGTGGGCGTACGGTATGTGTGCATGTGTACGTCTAACTTGTTCCTGTTGTTCAAGCGTCCTCTATAAGTGGTACAGTTGTCAGTTTTAGTACAGACCACAATTGAGATATGGAAATAGACCCCATCATTTGTACATGGCTCTGAATTTAGCCACAGTTATGTTTGGTGAATTTCTTTCTCCAAACATTGAACCAAAGGCCGCCTCCCTGAGGGACATTTGTCCCAAACATTATTCAAGTTTGATTCTCATTTCATTTTGAATAAGGCAACACCACCAAAGGATAGTCCCATGTAAATGTCGCTTTGTGGACATTATGTTGCTGAAAAATGAGCATAAATGTTCATGCTGTGGTTCCTGCGTGTCTAACTAACCATTGTCTCTCTCTGTGTTCCAGCGTACTACAGAGCTCTGGTGAACTTCACAGACTCCATTGTGTACAGGCCTGACATGGAGGACATCTCCTCACTGTCTTTCCAGGAGATCTCTGACGCGGTGGTGGACACGGTAGGTCTATTCCAGAACCATATATACTATATACCACGGTTATTCAAATCTAACCCTGTGCGGTCCGAACTATTGCTGCTTTTCTGTTCGAGCTGATCATTAATTGCACCCACCTGTTGTCCCAGGTCTAAATCAGTCCCTGTTTATAGGGGAAGAATTAACAACAAAAGCAGTGGAACTGGCTTTGAGGCCCAGATTAGAATTTGAGGACTGTATGCACTGCGGTAGGCTTATTCCAGAACATACTGTATACTGTGTACTTTTAGCGGTACGCCTAACCCTCCCTCCCCACAAGGGTTGTAAACTTTACACAGGCCAGGGCAGGATTCTCACACCTTGCATTCCACTGCCACGTCATGTCTGCCACACAACGTTATTGATTGCGGATCAGGCCATATACTGTAGATAATTTGAGTCAATATACTCATGTATAGCCTGTCTTTTTACTGTTGTTTTATTTCTTTACTTACCTATTGTTCACCTAATACCTTTTTGCGCTATTGGTTAGAGCCTGTAAGTAAGCATTTCACTGTAAGGTCTACTACACCTGTTATATTCGGCGCACGCGACAAATAAACATAGATTTGATTTGTATCATATACTACTCTACATCATATGTTAGAGCACTTGTTAGGAAAGTTGTTCTATTTGTTAAAACATGTTGCCAAAAATGCATCTCTGCTGGTTTGTACCCATCTAAGTATATTTTTTCTCCTTCTACAGTTGGAGTCAGAGTACAACAAGATCCCAGGCATCCAGACTGTCAATGTGGTCCTCATCAAGTGAGATGACTGCTCATCTTCAGCTACTGTTGATGAAGCCCCACCAGTCTTACTTTTACTTACTTGTCTTATTTTAGCCTGGGTGTAACAAAGGTGGTTTAATGAACCATGCTCACACGATGAGTAACCTTGTCTGAGATCTGAAGACTGCTCCCAGAGCTAATGCTAATGCTAATGCTAATGCTAATGCTAATGCTTAGGCTTCAGCTTATAGTCATCTGGTTGGTCCACCAAAACAATGTTGTACGCTGAGTGTAACTAATCAATGTTCTTACATTAGATAAAAGGATGATATACCCCAACCCACGTTTATCTAAACCTGGAGCACTGTACCGTTATCGTCACCACGTCCCTCTCTAAAAAAAAAAACATCTGTTCTGTCCTGGCCTGTGTGTAGGAAGATGCTGAGGCAGGATGGGGTGGATGTGTTTGTAGAGCTTGATGTGGGCTCTGACTACAACAACAATGACAATCTGATCCGCAACGTGCTCTATGGAGTGGTGAAGGAGGGAACCATCGCCTCCTACATTACCTCTGTCCAGGGCTTCCAGTTCAGACGCCTGGGAGAAGGTAAGGACCACAGGGGATAATATATACTCTGCAATGTAAGGACTTTCTAGGATGCTGACATGGCCAAATATACAGCATCCAGATTAGGAAGATGTCTAAATTACGGCATCCATTTTAGGAAGTCGTAAGTGAACAAATAGGTCTGATCTCATAGCTTTGGTAGTCTTTATTTATCATATCTTATTACAATTGTTCAATGAAGCTAGACTAGCCAGCCCAAGGCATGGTGCTAGAAAAGGCGATTTTTTGTGTTCACTTTTTCCCCTCCATATGTCTCCCCTTCAACCTATTTCTGTCAATAAACCAATAAAATATGGAAAGAAAGAAAAGAAGGGCGGTAATCATAGGTAGTGTCCTTAACTCGTCTCTCTGGTTTCTAGCTCTGCCCCCTGTGTACCCCATGGCTGTGCCAGGTTTGTACTGTACCATGCCGACCTGGGTTCAATGCTATTGGAAATCATTTCAAATACTTTAGCTGGGTTTGACTGAGCTTGCCTGGTGCAATGGAGTCAATAGAATAGTAGCAAAATAGTATTTTAACCCAGGTCTGGAACAATGCCTGCTGCACGGAGACTGCTAGAGCTGCTGTAGAAGTGACATGACTGTTCTGTAGTGTGTGTAGAATGCAGAATGCAGCTATTTGTGGATGGTGGTGATGAACAGGATGACAATTAGGTTGTTGAGAATCTGTTAAGAGTTCATGCAGGAATGTTATGCATGTGTCCACCTGAAGCAGAAGTCTGACAACGTTTTGGTTTTGCACTGCCCAAGAGAACTGCATGGCATGAGTTACGTTACAGATATTGCTATTTGCAAAGGGAAAAAAGTATTCAGAGCTTCTTCAGAAGGATCTCCATTACATTATGGCCATGTCCCACCTCCGGTACGGTAGCTGTTAGACTGTTAGCCCCAGGTCCCAGAACGACCCGCAGTGACCCAGGAGGGTCATTGGAGGCTGGTGAAAGGAGGATTGCTCATAGTAATAACTGGAATGGAATTATGGAATCCCATTCTGATACCATTCCATGTATTCCATTCCAGCCATGACAATGAGCCCATCCTTCGATTTAAAGTGACACCAGCCTCCACCGAGGAAGGTTGCTTGTATTTGACGTGATTTGAACAGGAAGCGTTGTGTTGTGCATGTCTGACCTTTGAACCCACCCGTCTCTCAGTGGTCCCAGACCTTCGGCCGTGCATGAAGGATGAGCACACGTGTCGTGATGGTGGGTGCATCCCTCTGGAGTACCTGTGTGACAACAGACCTGATTGCAATGACATGAGTGATGAGCTGGATTGTGGTGAGTTGCATGGTATGGAATGGATCTGGATCTGTGCTGTGACTAGATGGTTGACTCAAGCATTTAATTGAACATGTCTTTGTAACCTAACGAGAGAGTCAACTCAAATGATCACTTAAGTTGAATTTTCACTTAGTCTTCTATTGGCATCAATGCATGACAAAGTGAAAATGTAACTTAGGTGGAAGTTAGGATTCGCCTCTGGATCAACGGTCTTTAACAGATCTGTTGGTTTTCAGATAAGATCCGTCCTGTTGCAGTTACCCCCACTCCTCCCACCACCATCCCCATCAAGAAGCCCCCACGCCCCCCTGGTCCCCCAGGGCCCTGCAAAGTGGACCAGGCCACCTGTCAGAATGGGGAGTGTGTCCCCAGAGACTACCTCTGTGACGGAGAGAGAGACTGCTCTGATGGCAGCGATGAGTTCAGATGCGGTAAGCACTTATTGGCAACCACTAATACTTCAAAGTACATACACGCAGGCACGCATGTATATACACACACCAGTGTTTCTGTTAGCCGGTAATAGACGGCTTTTGTCCGATAAAACAAATGAAAAGCCAATAAATAAAATTGCCGCCGGTCAATTGTCCAGGAGAAGAAAAAAAATCACATTGCAAAATAATGCATTTTAGCCTATTGATTGATTGAAATAGCTGTCCAATTAGCGTGAGAGATGCTGCTACAGCTCATCAAACAGACGTTTGTGCTTTAATAAGCTCAATCATTGCACAACAATTCTAAAGGCAATCATGTGTACAAAAAATAAAAAAAACATGGTCACAATTTAAAAGAGCGAGGCCTAGTTTTTATTTTTCTCAACTGGTAAATTGAAGGCATCCAGATAGTCTTCAGCGTGTCACACACCACTTTACATTGAGCTGGAGACAGTATGCATTTTGAAAACATCTACTAAATTGTTTGAAACCTGAACGTTTTACAACATATTTGGAGGCATGTCTTACCTAGCCTAGCCTAGCCTAAATCTACCCAAACCTGTAGACTATTATTTCATAAAGACTTCCATAGGCCTTTGAAACAAGTAGGCTTTTATAAAGACTTCAATATGCCATTGAAACAAGTAGGCTTTTATAAAGACTTCAATATGCCATTGAAACGAGTAGGCTTTTATAAAGACTTCAATATGCCATTGAAACAAGTAGGCTTTTATAAAGACTTCAATATACCATTGAAACGAGTAGGCTTTTATAAAGACTTCAATATGCCATTGAAACAAGTAGGCTTTTATAAAGATTTCAATATGCCATTGAAACGAGTAGGCTTTTATAAAGAATTTAATATGCCATTGAAACAAGTAGGCTTTTATAAAGACTTCAATATGCCATTGAAACAAGTAGGCTTTTATAAAGACTTCAATATGCCATTGAAACAAGTAGGCTTTTATAAAGACTTCAATATGCCATTGAAACAAGTAGGCTTTTATAAAGACTTCAATATGCCATTGAAACAAGTAGGCTTTTATAAAGACTTCAATATGCCATTGAAACGAGTAGGCTTTTATAAAGACTTCAATATGCCATTGAAACAAGTAGGCTTTTATAAAGACTTCAATATACCATTGAAACGAGTAGGCTTTTATAAAGACTTCAATATGCCATTGAAACAAGTAGGCTTTTATAAAGATTTCAATATGCCATTGAAACGAGTAGGCTTTTATAAAGAATTTAATATGCCATTGAAACAAGTAGGCTTTTATAAAGACTTTAAAATGCCATTGAAACAAGTAGGCTTTTATAAAGACTTCCATATGCCATTGAAACATGTAGCCTTTTTCTCTCATATTCTATTGGTTTTCAAATCAACTTTCTTTCATTGTTCAGAAGCCAAAATGAACAATCCTAGTCATATTAACAACCCATGCTGGTTGTTGCATCTTTAGATTTCCTTCTTTCTACATTTCAAATGGATATTCTCATCTCTGTCATATGAAACCCTTCACAATGGTGTTGTCTGCTAGATGTATTATGGACCGAACATTCACGCTTAGCCTACTGTCTTGTGCGCATTGCTGAGCTGGTAATGGGAAGAAATAATCGTTTATCAACATTTGAAGCAAAACTTCTGATCGGTTGCATGAGCCTCATTGTTTAAAAAAAATTGGGGGATGTAGTCGAGGCCTACTGGTTGTATGAATTTGGGATCTATTTCTTTCTCGCAAAGAACGACAAGCTGACCAATAGAATAGGTCAACTTTTCTACCATGGGGGTTGGTAGATTGGCATAGGCTAGTGATTTTGCTGTTCGTTACTAGTCTTGTTGGCTGAGGATAAGTAAATGCTGACAGTTATTCTAACATAGGCGGCGCCTGGGTTTCAAGTTTGGGGAAGCAAATTTTCACCATAAAAATGCACCTTTATGATAAAGCATTCCATGCATCCTGGCATTTGCAGGCTTACGTAATAGAGGTCGACCGATTAATCGTAATTGCATATTTATTTCAAGTTTTCATAACAATCGGAAATCGGTATTTTTGGCCGTTCAATGTTTTGTTTTTTACACCTTTATTTAATCTTTATTTATCTTTTGGCAAGTCAGTTAAGAACACATTCGTTCAGGGGCAGAAAGACAGATTTTCACCCTGTCAGCTCGGGGATCCAATCCTGCAACCTTACAGTTAACTAGTCCAACGCTATAACCACCTGCCTCTCGTTGCACTCCACAAGGAGACTGCCTGTTACGCGAATGCAGTAAGCCAAGGTATGTTGCTAGCTAGCATTAAACTTATCTTATCAAAAATATTCAATCAATCATAATCACTAGTTAACTACACATGGTTGATGATATTACTAGATATTATCTAGTGTGTCCTGCGTTGCATATAATCTGACTGAGCGGTGGTAGGCAGAAGCAGGCTCGTAAACATACATTCAAACAGCACTTTCGTGCGTTTTGCCAGCAGCTCTTCGTTGTGCGTCAAGCATTGAGCTGTTTATGACTTCAAGCCTATCAACTCCCGAGATGAGGCTGGTGTAACCGAAGTGAAATGGCTAGCTATTTAACGGGGTGCGCGCTAATAGCGATTCAAACGTCACTCGCTCTGAGACTTGGAGTGGTTGTTCCCCTTGCTCTGCATGGGTAACGATGCTTCGAGGGTTGTTGTTGTCGATGTGTTCCTGGTTCGAGCCCAGCGAGGAGCAAGGAGAGGGACGGAAGCTATACTGTTACACTGGCAATACTAAAGTGCCTGTAAGAACATCCACTGACCCAATAATAAAGACAGTGAATATGCACACTAACCATCACCGGGGATATGGCCATTGTTATTTTGATAGTTAAAAGTCAGATTGGAGACTTTTCATTGTCTTCTATTTACAGCAATGACCATTTCGCTTTCCAAACAGTTTTTCATGTATTCATGTATTTTTAAATATTGCCATATACGTGACTGGATCTCTCTGCTTTTCACTGACAGTCACAAGTCAACAATCATCTTTTGGTATTTGCAGCGCACTCTGACCAACTTGTGGGCCCTTCCGACTGTAGGCTGTGTGATCTACACTAATTATCCTTTGTCACCTTGCTTTCTGGTGTAGTAGCCTACAGTATTTTGAATTATTTTATGTATTTATGTATGGACAGGAGCAAGCTATTTAGGTTATATAATTTTGGCAATTCAGTTTACTTTAGGGAAAGCTTCCCCTATATGGAACGCGATGGATTTGTATTCTAACATCTTCAAATTTCTCAGCAGAATTCGGAAAGAATGACTCATGCCGTTGCATGGGAGTTGCATGTTCTGTTAAGATAAACCATCAACTAAATGTGATTTACCATAAAATGTACAATTTCTGCCATTCTAAGCACAGTGGGTGGATGCCCTAATCAGGTTGCGCAACCAATGCATAGAGATCTGGTACATTTAATAAATGTCCGGTAAATTAAAATGAAAGGCGCTACATTTTCTAACAGAAATCCAGATATACACACATACACACAATCACAATCAGACACAACGTTTTGCATCTGCTTAATGCAAACACACCTGATCAAGGTGCCTGATTGAAGTACTCCACTGATTCTGGCTCTATGTCTGTCTCCAGGCACTCCCTCTCCCTGTGAACCAAATGAGTTCAAATGTAAGAACGGCCGCTGTGCTCTCAAGCTGTGGCGCTGCGATGGAGACAACGACTGCGAGGACAACTCAGACGAGACAGACTGCCGTAAGTCAGCACTTCTGTTGGTTGGTCTGAAGCTAAACGAGTTCATTTCAGAATGATTCACATCTTTTTAAAACTCCTTTTGAACTCTGTGGAAACAAATGCTAAAATGATTAATGACAAAGTGATTTTCCATCTCTTCTGGTTCTCCAGCCACCAGAGGTCCAGGTGACACGTGTGCCCCAGAGCAGTTTGTGTGCCTCAGTGACCGCACCTGCATCCCATCCAGCTATCAGTGTGATGAAGAGCCAGACTGTCCAGACCGCTCTGATGAGTATGGCTGCAGTAAGTCCCAGACCTTATCTGTCTGTGTCTCTCTGTTCATTCTCTCTCTCTCTCTCTCTCTCTCTCTCTCTCTCTCTCTCTCTCTCTCTCTCTCTCTCTCTCTCTCTCTCTCTCTCTCTCTCTCTCTCTCTCTCTCTCTCTCTCTCTCTCTCTCTCTCTCTCTCTCTCTTCTCTTTCTCTCTCTCTCTCTCTCTCTCTCTCTCTCTCTCTCTCTCTCTCTCTCTCTCTCTCTCTCTCTCTCTCTCTCTCTCTCTCTCTCTCTCTCTCTCTCTCTCTCTCTCTCTCTCTCTCTCTCTCTCTCTCTCTCTCTCTCTCTCTCTCTCTCTCTCTCTCTCTCTCTCTCTCTCTCTCTCTCTCTCTCTCTCTCTCTCTCTCTGTCTCTCTCTCTCTCTCTCTCTCTCTCTCTCTCTCTCTCTCTCTCTCTCTCTCTCTCTCTCTCTCTCTCTCTCTCTCTCTCTCTCTCTCTCTCTCTCTCTCTCTCTCTCTCTCTCTCTCTCTCTCTCTCTCTCTCTCTCTCTCTCTCTCTGTCTCTTTATCTTTCTATTTCTCTCTTTCTCTTTCTTTCTTCCTCTCTCTCTCTCTCTGTCTCTCTCTCTGTCTCTTTATCTCTCTATTTCTCTCTTTCTCTCTCATTGCCAAAGCAAGTGAGGTAGACAACATACAAAGTGAATATATAAAGTGAAAAACAACTAAAATTAACAGTAAACATTACACATACAGAAGTTTCAGAACAATAAAGACATTACAAATGTCATATTATATATATACAGTGTTTTAACAATGTACAAATGGTTAAAGGACACAAGATAAAATAAATAAGCATAAATATGGGGTGTATTTACAATGGCGTTTGTTCTTCACTTCTCTCTCTCTCTATCTTGGTCTCTATCTCTTTATTTCTCTCTTTCTCTCTCTCTCACTCTTTATCACTCTTTCTCTTTCTCTCTTTATCTCTCTCTTTCTCTCTTTCTCTCTCTCTCTCACACATCATGTATAGTATGTCTCTCTTTCTCTCTCTCACCCATACACTATTCTCACTCTTTCTTTCTCTACCTCCTCTCTCTCACGTTCTCTCTCTCTCTCTCTCTCAAAACCCCATCTGACCCCCAACTTCCCCCCCTTTCTGTGTAAGCCTCTGTGTGTCTGTCTTGTATAGTCATCCTTTGTACCATAACAAGTGCAGTGACTCAGGTTCCATTCACACTGTGGTGACTGGAGCTTTTGGGATGTGCATCCATGGAAAATAGTTTATTTTTCTGACTTTCCATAATTTTTGTTTCTCACTAAAGAGACTGAGTAGCCAAATAAACCACAGCCCTTTTACATTGAGGTTGGGTAGTTGGGATTTGTTTTTGAATGTGTGTGTGCCATCATGCATCCCAGAGTGCCTGCATACTTGGCTTTATAGATGCTCATCTTTGTTTTCTCGTAACTTTGCCTTTAAGCTCCTCCAACAGTGACCAGGCCCCCAGAGGAGTCCATTCAGGCAGTGCGGGGGGAGACGGTGACCTTTAACTGTGTGGCGGTGGGTGTTCCTACCCCCATCATCACCTGGAGGCTCAACTGGGGCCATATCCCTGTCAGTGGCAGGTGAGTTGGTACAGTCCTCCTCCTTCTCTGGTTCAGCCCATAACAGCTCTTATCATAAACTTAGTGAGGCATTTAAGCCAATGGCCCCAGCCTGAATACATGGAATGTTAAGTTGCATTTGAAAATGTCTTTCTGTGTGTGTTGGCAAACATTCGATAAGTTGATATGCATCAAATAAACATTTCATGTGGAGTTCTGAACCCATCTGTTGCATGATACACGTGACTTCTCTTCAAACTCTGTCTGTCTGGTGCCATTATGGACAAGAGTGTTGAACTTTGCAGTGATAGCTCTGGAAAGAAATGCTGGGTTTAATTTAGGGAATTGTGTAAAATTAGTCTTCCGTATAATTGATTGGAAACAGACCGTGAAGATTTTGAAATGAGTAAGGATTTGTCCGCTATCCAATCTTGTCAGCACACAAAATGCAGCATTTCATTCATTGCTGTTTAAGCTCAGTCATATATCCGATCTACAGGCCAGTCATCTGTCATTAATTATTGAGTTATTCAATTATTGCTTTGTGGCTTTGCGTTAATGATCTCTAAGTGGAAAATGATTTTCGCAATGTGCAATAACAGATAACTCAGTGCATTCATTGATAGGCTGTTTGTGTTATACAGTAAAGTTATATATAATCCATCAAAATAATATTCCTATCAGAGAGTTAAAGCTGCAATATTTAACTTTTTGATGTCGGCCCGACCAAATTCACATAGAAATGTGTATTATAGATCTGTCATTGCAAGTAAGTCTGAGACGCGGTAGATCTGTTCTATTTGCGCTATATTGATGCTTCCCGTTCTGAAGTTTCGTTTTACTTTTGGTTTTGTACACCAGCTTCGAAAATACAATATTTTTGGTTAAGGAAAATATATTTCACAGTGGTTTAGATGGTACAATGATTCTCTACACTATACTTGCTTGTTTTGTTACATAAACTGAAATTAGGTGAATTATTAGAGTTTTAGCAAGCAGGAAATGGTGGAGCGATTTCTGCATAGTGCATGTTTAACTATTTCAATCACTATTAAAACATACCATACTGAAAGCCTAAAGTTGCGGAGAGTATGGCGGTTCATATAGCAATGTGTCTGTTCAGAAAATATATTTAGAGTCAGAATATTCCTTGTCCTCTGAAAACCCTTTAGACACTTGTGTTAACTGTGAAAAGTGAATCATCACTATTTGGCTGCAGAAGAGTCAACCACAGGCTTCTGTATTTTATTTGATTGAAGCATCAATGTAATATATGCAATGTATACACATGTAGGATTTTAATTTGAGCCAGTTTGCTACAGCAGGAAAATTATCCGGCAGCTACAGGAAATGTGAATTATTATGTGGATTGTAATTCATGGACATTTTTGTAAGAGTTGATACATATTTCATAAGGGAAAATTTCAACGTGGATATTATAAACTTCAGCAGAAGCCTTCTTAAACCTCAAATACACTACAAGTTTTAAATGTATCTGCCTTCTCAGGATCTCAATGACCAGTGAGAATGGGGGTGGCACCCTGACCATCCGTGACGTAAAGGAGGCGGACCAGGGGGCGTACACCTGTGAGGCCATCAACGCCAAAGGCCTTGTGTTTGGTATCCCTGACGGGGTGCTCAGCCTCACACAGAAACCAGGTATGTACTGGATAGGCTGATTCCCCATATAAGGGCAAAACAAGCCGAACTGGACTGAGCTGGCCTGGTTCTGCATGGTACCATCATATCTGCTGAAACCATGCTAGAAAGTATGGTAAGATTCGGGTTGGCCCTAAGGTAGGAATCAGGTACACTGTTTGTATACTACTCTCCTTTGGGATCAGCTAGATCATTTTAAAGGCTATTTCGTTACATTATTTTGTATAAGAAAATAACGTCTGTGTGAATATATGAATTTCCTAAAATGGTTGATGTCTGTCTGCACCTTTTTGCCTGTTCTATGTCTGTCTCTTCTATGTTGCCTATTTGCACCGTGCTGTCCTTTCGTCCAGTTTTGTCATCCTCTCTGTCATCGTCACCAGGAAACTGTCCAGACGGTCACTTCAGTGTGGAGGGACGTTGTATCTCCTGCTTCTGCTTCGGCATCACCAAGAACTGTGGAACCACCGGCCGCTACCGCAACCAGATCAACCTGCGCTTCACTGATGAGGACGACTTCAAAGGTACCTGGACCTCACTAAATACAAATGCCTGTATGAAATAAATACCCATGACAAAGTTGATGGAATTTTACGTTCCTAAATATTTTGTGAAAACGTCAAGACATCTGTAAATTTTTTTTTACCTATATCTAACTAGGCAAGTCAGTTAAGAACAAATTCTTATTTTCAATGATGGCCTAGGAACAGTGGGTTAACTGCCTTCTTCAGGGGCAGAACGACAGGTTTTCACCTTGTCAGCTCTGGGATACGATCTTGCAACCTTTCGGTTACTTGTCCAACGCTCTAACCGCTAGGCTACCTGCCGCGCCAACAATTGATTGAACTGAAATTTTAAAAACTTTTAAAGCTTTTTTTTTGCTTTGATGCATGCATAATATGAATGTGATTACTGATATGATAAAACTCTCTCTTACTTCATATGTCTCTCTCCTTATCTCCCTCCATAACACCCTGCCTTCATCCCTAACTCTAGGAGTGAACGTGACGTACCCCTCTAGACCAGGCACCCCTCCTCTCTCCTCCACTCAGCTCCTCATAAACCCTGAGGAGGAGGAGTTCCAGCTGGTCGACCTATCACGACGCTTCCTCATCCTGGACTCCTATTGGACGCTTCCCCGCCAGTTTCTGGGCAACAAGGTGCAGCATCTCTCCTGCTCTCCGTTTCTCCAATTGCTCAATGTGACACCATGTTGAAATGAGCTTATACTAGCAAGATAACTCCTATTTGTTATATGAATTCTAAATGAAATGGACTTGCACGTCTGAGTGTTGCGTCAGAAAGGGATGTTGAAGTCATATTCAAAGGAAAGAAGCTACTCCACACTGCTTTTGACCATAATCAGTTTCAGCCTCACTGCCTTAGTCAGAGATTCGTCAGAGTTACAGTATATAACAATGTTGTTAATACAGAGACTGTATGTATATTTAGATTGACTCCTATGGAGGCTCACTGAAGTACAAGGTGCGTTACACTCTGGCCCGCGGGGAGACTGAGCCTGAGGAGAAACCAGATGTGATTCTGACCGGGAATGGTCAGAGACTGGTCTACCGCAGGGGCAACCCCACCCCCTCCAGGGTGGTCAACAAGAAGGAGATCAAATTCACTGAGGTGGGTCTCAGTCCATCTTACAACTACAAACAACATATCTACCTCACTTTGTTTCCTTCCTGGCCCTCTTCTTCATTTTTAGTAAAACAATACACCCGTCTCTACACTCTTTGAAAAAAATGTGCTATCTAGAACCTTAAAGGGTTCTTCAGCTGTCCCCATAGGAGAACCCTTGAAAAACCTATTTAACCTGTTAGTGATCCCTTCGCGCGCCAATCCCTTTAGCGGGATTGATTTGACAACATCCAGTGAAATTGCAGAGCGCCAAATTCAAAATACCGAAATATCAATATTCAAGATTCGTCAAAATAAAGCTTAACTTCTTGTTAATCCAGCCGCAGTGTCAGATTTCAAAAAGGCTTTATGGTGAAAGCAGACCATGCGATTATCTGAGGACAGCTCCCCGCATACAAACACATGAAAATTATTTTCAACCAGGCAGGTGGCGACACAAAAGTCAGAAATAACGATATAATAAATGCTTACCTTTGAAGATCTTCTTCTATTTACAATCCCAAATATCTCAGTGACACAACGAATGGTTGTTTTGTTTGATAAATTCCTTCTTTATATCCCCAACATTTCCATTTATTTCACGCGTTTGATTCAGAAATACACCGATTCCAACATAATAAGTTACCTGTAAACTTGGTCCGAACATTTCAAACAACGTTCCTAATCCAACCTCAGGTTTCCTAAAACGTAAATAGTCTATAAAATTTAAGACGGGATAAACTGTTTCCAATACCGGATAAAAACAACGTGAAGCGCGTTCCAGTTCACACACACCAAACAGTAGCGTCCACCTGGAGTGACACTTACAAAGAACAGCCATACATCTTCATTTCTCAAAAGAAAAACATTGAACAATTTCTAAAGACTGTTGACATCTAGTGGAAGCCATAGGAACTGCAACCAGGTTCCTATTAAACAGGGCTTCCCATAGAAAACCATTGGGAAATACTATGACCTCAATTCCCCCCCCCCCATCCCTATTATAACAGTTTTAGAAACTTTAGAGTGTTTTCTATCCAAATCTATTATATGCATATCCTAGCTTCTGGGCCTGAGTAGCAGGCAGTTTACTTTGGGCACGCTTTTCATCCGGAAGTGAAAATACTGCCCCCTATCCCTAAGAAGTTTTAAAGGGGATTCTTCATGGAACCCAAAAAGGTTCTACCTGGAATCAAAAAAGGGTTCTCCCTGGAACCAAACTGTCACGACTAGTCAAGGTGGGTGGAATCAGGCGCAGAGAGCAAATAGTGAATAGAGGTTTATTCTCCGGTGAACAACAATAAACACGGACAACCCAAAATACAAACAGGGTGAAAAATATCCAAAACAGGAAATAACAGACAAACCGGAGAAATAAAACACAAAAACAACGACAGCCGAAACGAAATGACAAAAACAAACAATCCCGCACAAAACAAAAACAAAAGTGTGTTTTTTGATCAGTTTAATACCATGCTTAGGGAATGTGATTTTGGGAAAGAGGTCATCTTAATGGGAGATTTTAACATTAATTATGAAGACAAGTGTTGTAGGAAAACGCTCAAACGGATCACTAATACCTTTGACCTTACACAGCTAGTTAAAGGGCCAGCCAGGGTGACTTGTTGCTCTAAAACACAGATTGATTTGGTGTTCAGTAATAAACCAGAGAGAGTGACTAAATCATTCAATATGGTTACTGGGCTGTCTGATCATAATCTGACACTTATAGCCAGAAAGCTGTCTAAGAGCAGGTTTAACCTCTCTACTGTTAGAAAGCCGGATCAACTCAGAATACCTAAGAGTGAATTAAACTATTTTGAAAAAGCAATTAAGGGAATAAACTGGAATGATCTCTTGTCCTATACAGACGTGGAAGCTGATAGTCAGGTTTTTCTATCCACAATCCAGACTACAATAAATGGCTTCCTAAAGAAAATCAAATCCAAACCTGGCCAAAAGAGCACTCTTCCTTGGCTAAATGGAGAAATCTGGAAATTGATGAAAGAACGAGATTATGCTCTAAAAATAGCCCTAAAATCTAAATTAGAGCATGACAGACGTAGGTTTACCATGTTGAGAAATAAGGTGATAAAAGAAATCAGACACGCCAAGGCAAACTTTTTTATTAACATAATTGGTGAAGCAAAGGGGAATTCTAAATTGATATGGGAGAATATAAAAAAGTTAACAGGGAAAGACCATAGTAACACTGCAAAAAGACTAGAAATCATGGTGAATAACAATCTAACACAGGATGCAGTTGAAATAGCAACAGCCTTCAATTCCTACTTTATTGACTCTGTCAGGTTACTGACACAGAACCCATCCACTGATTTCTTGGGCTCAGTGCTAGTGAATGACACTCAAACCTGTCTTCATCATAAGGGAGGTTTCTGAGTCAAAGGTGAACAAGGTGATTAGCTCACTAAAGAACTCTAAAGCCAAAGATGTGTTTGGGATGGACTCTACCTTTCTTAAAAACTACAAAGAGTCACTCATTGGCCCCATTACTAAGGTCACCAACACATCTATTGGTCTCGGTGTGTTTCCAAGGGTATGGAAGTCGGCCATAATAACGGCCATCTTTAAATCAGGCGACCCTGCTGACGTGAGTAACTACAGGCCCATTAGTATACTACCTGTGGTGTCAAATGTTGTTGAAAAGTGTGTAGCAGAACAACTGATTGCCCATCTCAACAACAGCCCCTTCACATTACACTCCATGCAGTTTGGCTTCAGAGCGAAACACTCCACAGAAACGGTCAACTGCTTTCTTCTGGAAAATGTGAAGTCCAAGATGGACAAAGGGGGTGCTGTTGGGGCTGTGTTTCTGGACCTAAGGAAGGCTTTTGATACTGTTAACCATGAGATTCTCATCACAAAATTGTCCAAGTTCAACTTTTCCCCTGATGCCTTGAGATGGATGAAATCATACCTTGAAGGCAGAACTCAGTGTGTCAGAGTGAGCAATGAGCTGTCGCCCACTCGTAGCTATGATGTGGGCGTGCCCCAAGGGTCAATACTGGGGCCCCTCCTGTTCAGCCTGTACATTAATGATCTGCCTTCTGTTTGTACTGGGTCTGAAGTTCAAATGTATGCAGATGATACAGTGATATATGTGCATGCAAAGAGCAAACAACAAGCTGCACAAGAACTCACTACTGTAATGGTCCAGGTTACAAAGTGGCTCAGTGACTCGTGTTTGCATCTCAATGTGAAAAAAACTGTTTGCATGTTCTTCACAAAGAGGGCAACAGATGCTACTGAGCCAGATGTCTATGTGTCAGGGGAGAAGCTCCAGGTGGTATCCGATTTTAAGTACCTTGGCATCATACTTGATTCCAACCTCTCTTTTAAAAAGCATGTGAAAAAGGTAATTCAAATAACCAAATTCAACCTAGCTAATTTCCGATTTATACGAAATTGTTTGACTACAGAGGTAGCAAAACTGTACTTCAATTCTATGATACTCCCCCACTTAACATACTGCTTGACTAGTTGGGCCCAAGCTTGCTGTACAACATTAAAACCTATTCAGTCTGTCTACAAACAGGTTCTCAAAGTGCTTGATAGGAAGCCCAATAGCCATCATCATTGTCACATCCTTAGAAAGCATGAGCTCTTGAGTTGGGAAAATCTTGTGCAATACACCGACGCATGTCTTGTATTCAAGATCCTTAATGGCCTGGCTCCCCCTCCACTCAATATTTTTGTTAAACAGAAAACCCAGACATATGGCAGCAGATCCACAAGGTCTGCCATGAGAGGTGACTGTATAGTTCCCCTAAGGAAAAGCACCTTTAGTAAATTTGCATTCTCTGTGAGAGCTTCCCATGTCTGGAGTACACTGCCATCAGACACACATAACTGCACCACATATCACACTTTCACAAAATGCTTGAAGACCTGGCTAAAGGTCAATCAGATTTGTGAACATGGTCCCTAGCTGTGTGTTGCCGCTTTCCATGTTGTCTGTTGTCTGTAGGTTGTGAGGTGTGGAAACACTTTGTTGCTTTCATGAATTTTGTTTTGCTGCTTTTTGTTCTATGTTGCTCTGTCTGTATGCTATGTCTTGCTTGTCCTATGTTGCTATGTCTTGCTTGTTCTATGGTGCTATTGTCTATATTGTAATTGTTTTTAATAACCTGCCCAGGGACTGCGGTTGAAAATTAGCCGGCTGGCTAAAACCGGCACTTTTACTGAAACGTTGATTAATGTGCACTGTCCCTGTAAAAATAAAATAAAATAAACTAAACTAAACAAGGGCGGGACAACCTACATTATATACAGATACTAATTAACTAACACACAGGTGAAAACAATCAGACAAAACAAACAGATAACCGAAAAGGGATCGGTAGTGGCTAATAGGACGGTGACGACGACCGCCGAGCACAGCCTGAACGGGCAGGAGAGCCAACCTCGGCGGAAGTCGTGACACAAACAGAGTTATCCTGTGGGGACAGCCAAAGAACCCTTTTGGAACCCTTTTGTAGGTCTTACATAGCCTATATGGGGTCAGTGGCTGAAATGTCTGGGCATTTTGTATAGGATCAGTTGTAAAGATGAAGCCATCTAGGTCTTTAATGTAAAGTATATGATCAGTGGCTAACGGGTACTTGTCTAGGACTAACATGCATAGGTTGAGTGTCTGACCTTACATGGTCGGTATGTGTTGTTGTAGGAGAACTGGCAGCACTCGTCGGGACGCCAGGTGTCCCGTGAGGACCTGATGATGACCCTGGCCAGCCTGGAGACCATCAGCATCCGCACCGTCTACGACAACCACATGGTGAGCGTGGCGCTCAGCGACATCGTCATGGACACCACCACCGTGGAGTACAACATCCAGGGCAACGCCAAGGATGTGGAGGAGTGCAGGTGAGATCCCATAGATTGACTTCAGCTGAGGTTGGGATTTGGATTGGATGTAGTTTCTTATCGCCCCATAGAGTTGCAGGCACCGTGGTACTGGTTTTTGTGACATACATTTTTTGTCCCTGCAGCTGTAGATATATTGTAAATAAAGTTGCGTTTGAAATGTAGGAGAGTTTCAGTTGTAATGGCTTTTATGGTGTGTGTCTGTCTCACCCAGGTGTCCCCCTGGCTACTCAGGACTGTCCTGTGAACAGTGCTCCACTGGCTTTGAGCGTGTGTCTGGGGGGAACTTCCTGGGATCCTGTGCTGGATGTAACTGTAATGGACACGCCAGCGCCTGTGACCCTATCAGTGGACACTGTCTGGTGAGAACTCCTTACAACGTAATGTTATTATGATACTATTATAAAGTTGTATTAGCCTCAATGTATTTTAGCTGTAAACAAATCTGTTCTAAGTGTTGAGAATGTGTACAAAAATTATTTTAAAAATGTGTGGTAAAAAAATACAAGTAGGATAATGTTTTGTAAATATTTTACTAAACTGAGTTGTGAGATTTGTGTAAATGAGGTCTTCACGACTTACATGACAGGTTGGGTTTGGATTACAATCATTCCCACTTTCCCACTAACCACGGGATGGTAACGCATAGGAAGAATTGTCATGCACGGATAAACAGCTGTGCTGATGCGCTCTATCCAATCATAGCAGCGAATCTCCAGACAATGACACAGAGCTGCCCACCTCTTGCTGATGTAATTGATAGTGATCCCTCCAGTCTGCAACTGTTTTGAGCCAAATTAAAATGTATTTATTTACCATAGTTTGACAGCTTGCTGATGATGACATGGTCTCAGAAATCAGTCCTGGGCGCTGCCAGCACTTTTTCATGCAATTTATTTTACTTGAGAAATACTGCACCAAACACCATAGCTAGATGTAAAATTGTACGACTAAGACCTCCTCTGCAAAAACGTCAAAATGAATTACAGATTATTTTATTTATCTTAAATTAATTATATTTTGTGGTAGTGGCTATGTTGTTGCTACGGGGATTCAAGAGGGACAAACAACAGTAACTGCCAGGGAACAATAAAGCGATCATAACACACCCTTATCGAACAACACTCTTAACACAAATCTCCTTTTTCTTTATGAGCAGCAGAAAAACATGCAGAATTGGTCAATTCAGCCGCTCTGTAAGTAATGTATGGACAAGTGTCCATAATATAGAGGTAGTAACTGAACTACGTTCCTCTCCCTTCCTCAGAGCTGCCAGCACAACACTGAAGGTCCTCAGTGTGACAAGTGCAGACCAGGCTACTTCGGTGACCCCAGACGAGGTCGCCCCGATGACTGCAAGCCCTGTCCCTGCCCATACACCGAGACGTCCCGCCGGTGAGGGGTCACCACACACACACACGCACAAACACACACACACACGCACGCACGCACGCACGCACGCACGCACGCACACACACACACACACACACACACACACACACACACACACACACACACACACACACACACACACACACACACACACACACACACACACACACACACACACACCCTGAGTGACAGACATGGATGGAAAGAGCAGGTTGACGTCCCTGTTGTGCGGATTCAGTGGACTTTCCAGAAGAACACTGGGCTTATTCATTCATTGCTGGTGTTGTCACCTTGTGACCTATGTTGCTACCCATTAACCGGCACTAATGTACATATTAATGTAGCTAACAGTCTACTCCTGTGATTTGTTTGTGTCTCCCAGGTTCTCCGACACCTGCTTCCTGGACCATGACTCCCAGGCCACGTGCGACGCCTGCAAACCAGGCTACACCGGCCGCCGCTGTGAAAAGTAAGGAAGTGACATCACAAATGACATCACACGCCTTTACGTCTGCATGGTCTTTAAATCAATGCCAGCTTTACTGTATATGGAATGGTTAGTTATAAAGGATAGTTATAGAAGATTAAGATGTTTGTGGGTATTTTTTTCTTCATAGGTGTGCACCTGGGTACCAGGGTAACCCACTACAGCCTAATGGCAAATGTTTTCCAAACAGTGAGTGTTCTGTTTTACATCAGTATTGGGATGGACATTGTTTTTAGGCTTGAAAGTGCCAGGAAAATGCTTTATTTGTATTGTGTTACCCAGAGCCATGTGTACAGTATATGACTGTTTTTTAGCTCTAGTGCATGCCATGCTTTATTTCCTACTTTACCTTTAAGGGCCTCTGTCTTGACCCAGTGTAATTATTAACATCAGTCATACCTGCTGAGGGGAGTGTCATCATCACCCTGGTATGTGGAGGGGTTGGAGTTGATGGAGCACTCCCAGGTACTGATTGATCTCTACTCCCTCCCTTTCTCTCCCCCTTTCTCCACTTCCTCCCTCCTTCAGCAAACTCAAAGTGTGATAGCAGAGGAACAGTGAACTCCAACAGCAGACCATGCGCCTGCAAGGTAACACACTACGCTGCTTTGGCTTATTGTACTTCAATCTTACGACCAAACTTATGAGAAGGGCTTTAGATTAGATTTAGGAGTTACACTCTCAATCACCAACAGTTTAACTCCATTGTCTCGCCCAGTGGTCTCCAACCTTTTCTAATTTGAGAGCCACTTTTAAAAAATGAAACGTGTCATAAGCTACACATTTCTTTCTAGCTTTTAAATCGCCACATTCTTCTCTTCTCCTCTCCCTTGCAACTTCCCTGCAACTCTTCCACGGGTCCTTTGTGTACAAGAGAAAGTAGTGCACAGTGGTGGAAAAAGAACCCAATTGTCATTCTTGAGTAAAAGTAAAGATACTTTCATAGAAAATGACTCAAGTAAAAGTGAAAGTCACCCAGTAAAAGTAAAAAGTCTAAAAGTATTTTCTTTTTAAATGTACTTCAGTATCAAAGTAAATACAATTGCTAAAATATACTTAAGTATCAAAAGTAAAAGTAGAAATCAAGCAAACCATACGGTACCATTGTCTTGTTCTTTTTTTCTTTTTTGAAGGATAGCCAGGGGCATGCTCCAACAGATCAGAGGCAGTAGGGATGACCAGGGGCATGCTCCAACAGATCAGAGGGATGACCATGCTCCAACAGATCAGAGGCAGTAGTGATGACCAGGGGCATGCTCCAACAGATCAGAGGCAGTAGGGATGACCAGGGGCATGCTCCAACAGATCAGAGGCAGTAGGGATGACCAGGGGCATGGAGGGGCATGCTCCAACAGATGACAACAGGGGCATGCTCCAACAGATCAGAGGCAGTAGGGATGACCAGGGGCATGCTCCAACAGATCAGAGGCAGTAGGGATGACCAGGGGCATGCTCCAACAGATCAGAGGCAGTAGGGATGACCAGTAGGGATGACCAGGGGCATGCTCCAACAGATCAGAGGCAGTAGGGATAGGGATGACCAGGGGCATGCTCCAACAGATCAGAGGCAGTAGGGATGACCAGGGGCATGCTCCAACAGATCAGAGGCAGTAGGGATGACCAGGGGCATGCTCCAACAGATCAGGGGCATGACCAGGGGCTCCAACAGATCAGAGGCAGTAGGGATGACCAGGGGCATGCTCCAACAGATCAGAGGCAGTAGGGATGACCAGGGGCATGCTCCAACAGATCAGAGGCAGTAGGGATGACCAGGGGCATGCTCCAACAGATCAGAGGCAGTAGGGATGACCAGGGGCATGCTCCAACAGCAGAGGCATAGGGATGACCAGGGGCAGTAGGGATGCTCCAACAGATCAGAGGCAGTAGGGATGACCAGGGGCATGCTCCAACAGATCAGAGGCAGTAGGGATGACCAGGGGGGCATGCTCCAACAGATCAGAGGCAGTAGGGATGACCAGGGGCATGCTCCAACAGATCAGAGGCAGTAGGGATGACCAGGGGCATGCTCCAACAGATCAGAGGCAGTAGGGATGACCAGGGGCATGCTCCAACAGATCAGAGGCAGTAGGGATGACCAGGGGCATCCAACAGATCAGAGGCAGTAGGGATGACCAGGGGCATGCTCCAACAGATCAGAGGCAGTAGGGATGACCAGGGGCATGCTCCAACAGATCAGAGGCAGTAGGGATGACCAGGGGCATGCTCCAACAGATCAGAGGCAGTAGGGATGACCAGGGGCATGCTCCAACAGATCAGAGGCAGTAGGGATGACCAGGGGCATGCTCCAACAGATCAGAGGCAGTAGGGATGACCAGGGGCATGCTCCAACAGATCAGAGGCAGTAGGGATGACCAGGGGCATGCTCCAACAGATCAGAGGGGCATGCTCCAACAGATCAGTAGGGATGACCAGGGGGCATGCTCCAACAGATCAGAGGCAGTAGGGATGACCAGGGGCATGCTCCAACAGATCAGAGGGCATGCAGATAGGGATGACCAGGGGCATGCTCCAACAGATCAGAGGCAGTAGGGATGACCAGGGGCATGCTCCAACAGATCAGAGGCAGTAGGGATGACCAGGGGCATGCTCCAACAGATCAGAGGCAGTAGGGATGACCAGGGGCTCCAACAGATGACCAGGGCATGCTCCAACAGATCAGAGGCAGTAGGGATGACCAGGGGCATGCTCCAACAGATCAGAGGCAGTAGGGATGACCAGGGGCATGCTCCAACAGATCAGAGGCAGTAGGGATGACCAGGGGCATCCAACAGATCAGAGGCAGTAGGGATGACCAGGGATGTTCTCTTGAGAAGTCTGTGAATTAGACCATTATCCTGGCCTGCGAAGCATTCAAAATGTAGCGAGTACTTTTGGGTGTCAGGTCAAATGTATGGAGTAAGAAGTACACCATTTTCTTTACGAATGTAGTGAATTGAAATGATAAGTTGTCAAAAATATAAATAGTAAAGGAAAGATACCCCAAAAAACGACTTAAGTAGTAGATCTACTTTAAAGTATTTTTACTTAAGTACTTTACACCACTGGTAGTGGTCAATAGACCTGGTCAAATAATGGTTAATAAACTCAAAGGGGGTCCCTAAAAGATCTGTGATTCGTTTCCAAAATTCTATTTGATATTTTCTCAGTTACATTTTTCATGGTTCTCGATTTTTGTCGTTTTTCGAAATTACAATGGTTCGCCAAGAAAACAACGAAATTGGATGTTCTGAGTCCATGTCAATGCTTAAATTACATCAGAAGGTCTGGAAGAAAATGAACAAATAGATTTTTGAGTGCAATTCCCCTTTAGTTGCGCATCTAGCGAGTGAGGAATGTGCCTGCCTAGCGATGGTTCCATACGGCATTTGCAAATAATAGATACAAATGATATATTTACTCATGATATACTTCTGCCAGTTAAGCCTACTTTGCAGTTATCATTTAATTGAGAAGGTTTTGGGGAAAGTATTTCTGTCAACCCACGAGACAGTAATCACATCAACTGGCTACACACAGGGATAGACAAATGTGCACACCACACAGATAGACTGGGTTATATTGCTGGAAAATAATTGCCAGATATTGTGTTAAGTTTGGCTTTTTAAGCAAATTGTAGCTAAGCAGGGGTGACAGGTAGCCTAGTGGTTAGAGTGTTGGGCCAGTAACCAAAAGGTTGCTAGATCAAATCCCAGAGCTGACAAGGTAAGGCTGGCTGTCATTGGAAATGAGAATTTGTTCTTAAATGACTCTCCTTGTTAAATGTAAAAAATAATGTCAATGTTGGGTTGATTAGATAGTAGCTAGGAACTTGCAGTGTCTGATACCTGTGTTATTTGTTAATGACAGTTTGCGGGGGAACATGTGAATTGCATGTACATTCAGAATTGCTTGGACCTGTGTAGGTTTTACTGCAATTATAATACGATCATCTTTTATGATGAGCCAGCCAGTCAGTCAGTGAGTCAGATGCATGACAAGATGTGTGTCTGGTATATGTGTGTGTTGTAGTCCAATGTGGTGGGGTCGCAGTGTGACGAGTGTAAGAGCGGCGCCTTCCACCTGACAGAGGAGAACCCAGAAGGCTGTCTACAGTGCTTCTGTATGGGCGTCACCAAGCAGTGTGCCAGCTCCACCTGGAGCCGAGACCAGGTCAGTAGCCTGGCCGCACTAATACTACTCACACCAGCCAACACACACTACCTCTATAAGGCACTTAAGACATCACAAAATGCAAGGAATGGTCAAGCACATCCTAAACCACAGCAGTGCATTGAGTCTGGCTTAAGTGCACTTGAGCCCTTTTCGCTTGGATTCTTGAGGACCGAGAAGATACAAAGATGTTGTATCTAAAGTGTGTGTGTTTGTATCCCCCAGGTCCGTGGCGGTGTGAATGGGCAGCTGTTCTCCCTCTCCAACAGTGCTAACTCCAGGACTATCACAGACGGTATCACCCAGGAGGGCTCCTCAGAGGTGTCATACCGCTCCTTCTCTGACATCCCCAAGGACATCTACTACTGGGTCCTACCAGACAGCTTCAGAGGAGACAAGGTGAGAGGGGGAGACAGAGGGAGAGGAAGGAGAGAGAGGTGTAGGGGAGAGGAGGGAAACATGGGTTAGAGGGGGAAGAGAGGAAACTAGGGGAGAGGAGAGAGACATGGGTTAGAGGGGGAACAGATAGGACTAGGGGAGAGGAGGGAAACATGGGTTAGAGGGGGAAGAGAGGGGACTAGGGGAGAGGAGAGAGACATGGGTTAGAGGGGGAACAGAGAGGACTAGGGGAGAGGAGGGAAACATGGGTTAGAGGGGGAAGAGAGGAGACTATGGGTGGGGGGAGACAGCGGTTAGAGGGGGAACAGAGAGGACTAGGGGAGAGGATGGAGACATGGGTTAGAGGGGGAAGAGCGGAGACTAGGGAGAGGAGGGAGACATGGGTTAGAGGGGGAAGAGAGGAGACTAGGGGTGGGGGAGACAGCGGTTAGAGGGGGAAGAGAGGGGACTAGGGGAGGGGAGGGAGACATCGGTTAGAGGGGGAAGAGAGGAGACTAGGGGAGAGGAGAGAGACAGCGGTTAGAGAGAGGACTAGGGGAGAGGAGGGAGACATGGGTTAGAGGGGGAATAGAGAGGACTAGGGGAGAGGAGGGAGACAGCAGTTAGAGGGGGAACAGAGAGGACTAGGGGAGAGGAGGGAGACATGGGTTAGAGGGGAAGAGAGGAGACTAGGGGAGGGAGGGAGACATCGTTTAGAGGGGGAAGAGATGGGACTAGGGGAGGGGAAGGAGATATCGGTTAGAGGGGGAAGAGAGGAGACTAGGGGTGGGGGGAGACAGCGGTTAGAGGGGGAAGAGAGGGGACTAGGGGAGGGGAGGGAGACATCGGTTAGAGGGGAAGAGAGGAGACTAGGGGAGAGGAGAGAGACAGCGGTTAGAGAGGGGACTAGGGAGAGGAGGGAAACATGGGTTAGAGGGGGAAGAGAGGAGACTAGGGGTGGGGGAGACAGCGGTTAGAGGGGGAACAGAGAGGACTAGGGGAGAGGAGGGAGACATGGGTTAGAGGGGGAAGAGAGGGGACTAGGGGAGGGGAGGGAGACATCGGTTAGAGGGGGAAGAGAGGAGACTAGGGGAGAGGAGAGAGACAGCGGTTAGAGAGGGGACTAGGGGAGAGGAGGGAGACATGGGTTAGAGGGGGAATAGAGAGGACTAGGGGAGAGGAGGGAGACAGCAGTTAGAGGGGGAACAGAGAGGACTAGGGGAGAGGAGGGAGACATGGGTTAGAGGGGGAAGAGAGGAGACTAGGGGAGGGGAGGGAGACATCGTTTAGAGGGGGAAGAGAGGGGACTAGGGAGTGGAGGGAGACATCGGTTAGAGGGGGAAGAGAGGAGACCAGGGGAGAGGGAGAGACATCGGTTAGAGGGGGAGGGAGACTAGGGGAGAGGAGGGAGACAGTGGTTAGAGGGGGAATAGAGAGGACTAGGGGAGAGGAGGGAGACATGGGTTAGAGGGGGAAAGAGGGGACTAGGGGAGAGGAGGGAGACAGGGTTAGAGGGGGAAGAGGGGACTAGGGGAGAGGAGGGAGACATGGGTTAGAGGGGGAGGAGGGGACTAGGGGAGAGGAGGGAGACATGGGTTAGAGGGGGAAGAGGGGACTAGGGGAGAGGGAGACAGCGGTTAGAGGGGGAAGAGGGGACTAGGGGAGAGGAGGGAGACATGGGTTAGAGGGGGAAGAGAGGGGGCTAGGGGAGAGGGAGACAGCGGTTAGAGGGGGAAGAGGGGACTAGGGGAGAGGAGGGAGACATGGGTTAGAGGGGGAAGAGAGGGGGCTAGGGGAGAGGAGGGAGACATGGGTTAGAGGGGGAGGAGAGGGGACTAGGGGAGAGGGTGGGGGAGATGACTGGTGGTCTTTATGACACTTTGTTTCTCCACTAGACCATGGGGACAGGAGAAACTATCATCCACCATATTTTGACTTAGTGGCGTGAGGTGTGGTCAGGCTGGATTTCACCGTCCACATGCTCAACATGTGAAAACTATAAAGGCTTTACATAGCTTCCTAAACAAAGAGAAGCTCTCTACTTGATGATCCATGGCCCAGCTAGCCTTATAGGGTGAAATACCTTTCCATCATCGAGTGGAGTTAAGAGGTGGATTGTTCTAGAACTAGAACCTCTGTCTCTGACATCTGACATGTTGTTGCCAGGTGACAGCCTATGGCGGAGAGCTGCGATACACTGTGCGCTATGAGCCGCGGCAACGCTCCCTGGTGATTGACGGACAGCCGGATGTGGTTCTCCAAGGCAACAGCATCTTCCTGGAACACTTCTCGCAGACAAAGCCCCTCCCCCGCGCACCTACCACCGTCACTGTCACCTTCAGAGAGGTGTGTGTCATTTTTTTGTGTGCGTGTGTGTATGCGTGTTTTTTTTAAACGGACAATAAACTGTTTGTTTTCATTAAGATGTAATAACAGGTCGTCTTTGTGGATGATTTTGTTTAGAATACGTAATTAGATTACCATTAACTCC
Organism: Oncorhynchus gorbuscha; assembly: GCF_021184085.1. Taxonomy (NCBI): domain Eukaryota; kingdom Metazoa; phylum Chordata; class Actinopteri; order Salmoniformes; family Salmonidae; genus Oncorhynchus; species Oncorhynchus gorbuscha. Next base: position 90,192,313 of record NC_060175.1, on the reverse strand, counting down.
ATCGCTAATCTCAATCCTATTCTTGAATATAATCCCAGCTCTAATCCTGAGTTTGCCTATGCAGACCTTTACACTTCTCTGTCTCTCCCGTTTTTTTCTCCTACCAGTCTGCATGGAGGCGTGCTGATGGACAGCCCTGTACTCGTGAGCACCTCCTCATGGCCTTGGCTGATACTACTGTATTCATGATCAGAGCCACCTACGCTGACAACATGGCTGAGACCAGGTAAGAGAGGACCAGACTACCTGTACTATTGAGATCTACTTCTATTCAACTCTAGTGTAGGTAGGAGAAGGAAGACATATTGAGTCGTACCTCAAATCAGCAGTAGTTTTCCACACAATGATGATTCTAAAGAATAATGTAGGACACTTACTAGAAAGACCATGTGGCTGATGTTGTTGTTGTTATTATCTCACCTGCGTTGTTGTCTGTTGTTCAGTCTTTCAGACATCCAAATGGACATTGCAGTTCCACGCTCCACAGGCAACGAACATGCCCTTGAGGTGGAGGAGTGTGCCTGTCCCCAGGGCTACAAAGGACCATCATGCCAGGTACTTTACACACACACACACACACACACACACACACACACACACACACACACACACACACACACACACACACACACACACACACACACACACACACACACACACACACACACACACACACACACACACACACACACACACCACATAAACATTATCCTGATGACACAAGAACAACCAATACAGTAGCTGTTCCTCTGTTACCACTCCTAGTCGTTAAGCTCCATCACTTTGATTCATAGCACTGTAGACATCTTGGAAAGAAACACAGTTGAATTGTTAGAGCATGCTGTAATGGAACAACAAGACAATCTACTGTACTACATCTACATCTACAGTTCTATTTCTACATGGCCTGAGGGGTTTTTCCATGTCTGTTTCTATACAGGAGTGTGATGTGGGCTACACCCGTACAGGCTCTGGCCTCTACCTGGGTACCTGTGAGAGGTGCGACTGTAACGGCCAAGCCAGCGGCTGTGACCAGGAGACAGGCGCGTGCTTGGTAAGGCACACCACCCTCCAACTGTACTGCATGCCAGCAGTACAGTACTACAGCTGCATCTGGCTTTGATGTCTGCTATGGAATCCGCTAATGGTTTCTTGACAAATCTCAACATGTGGATTCGGAACACACATTCGCTCATAATAGGATTTCACTGTTCTATGGACGTGTGTGTCTCCTTTTGTAGCAATGCCTTCACAACACGGCCGGACCAAGGTGCGAGCGCTGTTTGCCAGGTTTCTACGGCAACCCTGTGACGGATGGCCCCCAGGCCTGTCAGCCCTGCTCCTGCCCTGGCACTTCCCCCAGCAACCAGTGAGTTCACTCCTCATGGGCTATACAGCTGCACAGAACTACACCTTTACATGGATCAATGGCTCTGGAACTCTAGCTCCAGACTTATCCTCATGACGATCCTTATTCTACTGATAAACGTGTCCATTCACCTGCTAGTCAACCTCATAGAGATCCTATTTAATTATGTCGGGTCAACCTGCTCTTTGGAAAGACAGTTGACCTGACAGTGACTGGTCATACAGTTACACTATTGTCTCAAATGTAACCCCATTCATATTATATGGGCTGTAGGCTATACTGTCTCTGATAGAAGACTCTGTCTTCCTGCAGGTATTCTCAGTCTTGCTACAAGGATGTGGATGGTCAGCCCACTTGTGATAACTGTCCCCCTGGCTTCACTGGCCGGCGCTGCGAAAGGTACGATTCTCTCCATATCCAGCTCTGTCTCTCTCTATCCCTTCCATCCTTACAGTCAAGCTGCTAAGGGGTCAGTGGTTTGGGGATGCTGGGCTGGCCGGAGCTCGGCAAAGCAGAGGTGATAGGTCTATTACTGGTACCCACTTGCTTCATTTACAAAATGGGAATAGTAGCATGTCTGTCCATTGCATCCCTCTTTCAACCAGTCTTTCCAACCAGTCATGATTGATTGGTATGTATTAGTGAAGTGGTATGGGGGAAGCAAAGCTCAAATCAATGCCACCCATTCCAGTTAGTTAGTAAAGGTTTTTGTGTGTTGGTTCTCTGCATTAGCAGTGCTTTCAATGCTATTTGAGAGGTCAATATGTGTGGTGGATTATTGAGTTTAGCTAACGAACATTGTATTTATCAATGGGCATTCTTGTTTTAAAAAATGTGTCTGGTATACCATGGGATTATATGTGATATACTAAGGTGTGGTAGCATTTGTTGTCGCAAAAGCCAAGTCTTCTTTTTTTTTGGCCAATCAAGTCTTTCGTTAGGAATGTTTGGACTTGTAGTTGTGTCCTGAGGAAACCTTATGTAACTTGGTTTTTACTATCTCTCCTCTGTTTCTGCTTCAGTTCCCTCCTTTGATTCAACTTTGCCAGAACCTTTTCAGTCTACTGTTTATGCTCCAGTAGTGCTTTAATGCTTTTAGTAAGGTTTAGAAGCTGTGGGATAATGTTGTCAGGGTTTACATATTCTCTCTCTGAGGCATAAATCTAGAGGTGACATTTCGAATGTCACATCTGTTTGACGAATCTTTGCTACTCGAGGTGCAAAGATGACGATGAGGTGACCGGTTAAATAAACATTGGTATGTTATGATAAGTTGATCCTCCTTGCCTGCCCTATTTATGATTTGAATGTTTTGATCATTAAGAAAACAAGACAGTTGTGTGGACCCGTACCTGCAGGAGGACAATGAGGGATTATTCCTGCCGGGTGTGGTGAGGCAGTGTTCAACTTTAGCCTGGAGAAACATGTGGTGCCAGAGGGCAGTGGAGTATTATGAGGAGGAGGACAAGGAGGACACAGACTTACAGCCCAGAGCCAGTCGAGGAGAAGGAGGAGGTCATAGACTACAACCCAGAGCCAGTCGAGGAGAAGGAGGAGGTCATAGACTACAACCCAGAGCAGTCGAAGAGAAGAAGGATTACAAGGTCATAGACTACAGCCCAGAGCCAGCTGAGGAGAAGGAAGAGGTCATAGACTACAACCCAGAGCCAGTCGAAGAGAAGGAAGATTACAAGGTCATAGACTACAGCCCAGAGCCAGCTGAGGAGAAGGAGGGGGAGGTCATAGACTACAGCCCAGAGCTAGTCGAGGAGAAGGAGGAAGAGGTCATAGGCTACAGACCAGAGCCAGCTGAGGAGAAGGAGGATTACAAGGTCATAGACTACAGCCCAGAGCTAGTTGAGGAGAAGGAGGAGGTCATAGACTACAGCCCAGAGCTAGTCGAGGAGAAGGAGGAGGAGGTCATAGGCTACAGACCAGAGCCAGCTGAGGAGAAGGAGGATTACAAGGTCATAGACTACAGCCCAGAGAGCTAGTCAGCCCAGGAGAAGGAGGAGGAGGAGGTCATAGGCTACAGACCAGAGCCAGCTGAGGAGAAGGAGGATTACAAGGTCATAGACTACAGCCCAGAGCTAGTCGAGGAGAAGGAGGAGGAGGTCATAGGCTACAGACCAGAGCCAGCTGAGGAGAAGGAGGATTACAAGGTCATAGACTACAGCCCAGAGCTAGTCGGGAGAAGGAGGAGGAGGTCATAGACTACAGCCCAGAGCTAGTCGAGGAGAAGGAGGAGGAGGTCATAGACTACAGCCCAGAGCTAGTCGAGGAGAAGGAGGAGGAGGTCATAGACTACAGCGGCAGCCCACAGCCGGATGAGGAAGAAGAGGAAGACACAAATTATAGCCAAAGGCCATACATACCCACACGGTGGCCATCAAACATCCCCACAACGTGGTCATCAAACATCCCCACACGGACCCTACTGTCCACTACCAGCCACCGTACCCAACCCACTCGGCCTACCATCCCCACTGGCCCTAGCATCCCTACTCGCCTTTCCACTCGCCTACCTGCTCCCACTCGCCCAACCACTCCTACTCGTCCAACCACAACCACCCCTGTGGACGACATGGTCTGAATCCACCTGAATAGAACTGCACCCAGGGTCCCATCGCTGAACACACCCAGCTCCGAGGTCAGAGAGCACAGCTTCCAGTTCCTAATGAGGCTCCACATGAACCGCTTCAACTAGCGCCTCAGCATGTTGGAAAGCAACACCCTGGACATCAGGGAGGGCATCCAGGCCATGAGGGGCCAGCAGAGCAAGCTCAGCATCCAGCTGGAGACACTCCTGGCCCTGCAGTCAGAGTCTGCCCTTGAGAAGAAAGAGAGGGTGGGCGAGCTGGAAAGTAGCTACATAGACATGGACACTCGTCTGAGAAGGCTGGAGGGTCGTCTGGAGATCGTGATAGATGGGTTTACTGCCCTGGCTCAGGAGATGAACAAGGTGAAACGCTTCAGACACACCTCACGGTCTGCCAAAGAGGTGAAGGCACTGCCACCAATCTCTACAGTCTTAGTGCCAGGGGTTACCACAACTCGACCCACCGTCAGGACTTCTCAATTAACAACCATGAAAACACTGAGACCCACTGTCAGGACTCAATCAACAATCACCAGGTCACAAACTAGAGCCACAGTCCCCAAAATCGTACCAATGTCCCATCTCCCTGCTAACAAAGCCACAACAACCCCTCAGAGGGATCGAAAGCACAAACCAACTGTCACCAGAAAGTCCACATCCCAAACATTCACAAAAAGACAAACTACAAAGCCTAAACCATGAACAAAAGTCTGAAACAAAGACTACGATGGCCAAGAAGATTCCCGTGACAGCTAATAAGTGCTCAGCACAGACAAGTCAATCAAAACCAAGGCAAGGTAAAGTAGACCTGGCTGCCATTAAGTATCAGCTGGCACCACCCTCCCATAAGCTTAAGCCTCCAACACTGGTGTCAAGAAATCCTACGTCAACCAAGTCACGTAATCAAGAGGATGCTTCTCGTTCTAGAAGCAGTTATAAAGAAGACAGTGCTTTCAGATTAGTTGTACCTGATTCAAAGATTCAACTCGATGTTAAAATCACAGAAACAGTTGGCAGAGAAACATGCCACTGAAACAAAGGTTATGGGAAAACCACTGCTCCAGACACATACCAGTTGGCCCCACTGTCCCACAAACTCCAGCAAGTGTCAAAAGCCAAAACAAGTTACTCTAAGAAAGGTTATGGGAAAACCACTGCTCCAGACACATACCAGTTGGCCCCACTGTCCCACAAACTCCAGCAAGTGTCAAAAGCCAAAACAAGTTACTCTAAGAAAGGTTATGGGAAAACCACTGCTCCAGACACATACCAGTTGGCCCCACTGTCCCACAAACTCCAGCAAGTGTCAAAAGCCAAAACAAGTTACTCTAAGAAAGTTGTCACCACCATGTTGGCAACCACCAAAACCACCTCTTCTTTGAAGCGTTCAAAGTTAACCACAAAGAGTAAAGTCAAAACAACTAGTTCCAAGAGATCCCCACAGAGGAAGAAAACTACTCCAAGGTAATGATGGAAAGTCTTCCCAAAAGAACAAGAAACAGAAGCAAGATGGTTCCTATGGTTCTGTTCACATTGTTTTAGGAAGGCTGGCCATTCCTGTCAAAATTATCCCTGATTATTAGAGACATTTACAGTGGCTTGCGAAAGTATTCAACCCTCTTGGCATTTTTCCTATTTTGTTGCCTTACAACCTGAAATTAAAATGTATTCTTGGGGGGTTTGTATCATTTGAGTTACACAACATGCCTACCAATATTTTTTCATCGTGAAACAAACATGAAATAAGACAAAAAAACAGAAAACTTGAGCGTGCATAACTATGCATAACCCCTTTGAAGTCAATACTTTGTAGAGCCACCTTTTGCAGCAATTTCAGCTGCAAGTATCTTGGGGTATGTCTCTATAAGCTTGGCACATCTAGCCACTGGGATTTTTTACCCAATCTTCAAGGCAAAACTGATCCAGCTGCTTCAAGTTGGATGGGTTCCGCTGGTGTACAGCAGTTTTTAAGTCATACCACAGATTCTCAATTAGATTGAGGTCTGGGCTTTGACTCGGCCATTCCAAGACATTTAAATGTTTCCCCTCAAACCACTTGAGTGTTGTTTAAGTTGTATGCTTACATGCTGACTGGACACGTCGTGTGTGCGAGCGTTGCAAAATACATTTAGAAATCCATGTTAGTCAATTATTGCGCCCACACTGATCGCATGCGACGCCAAGGGCTAAAATGGAAGTCATTCCTATTTCTGACACAGATCACGCTGAAATTCCTGCCTCTCCCATCTCCTCATTGGTTTATAGAAGCAGGTAGCCACGTGCCATCTTCTCATTGGTTATACCCACGTGGGTGATTGAAAGATTAACTTTGTTGCCGGTTGTCGTGGTAATACTATGAAAGTTTAGATGCGATCACCATATAAGTTCAAAGATGAAAAAGCCTGGAGGAGGAGCGATGACTAGAAACGATTCGGTTGGCCGTTTTTTGTGTGGATAAATTGTCGGAGTAGAGGTCCTTGTGCATTTCAGGTAAAATAACAACTCAATCTTTATATCCCAGGACAAATTAGCTAGCAACAGCAAGCTAGCTAAATAGGACAAATTAACGTTAGCTAGAAAGCTAACTAGCTAAATTGCCATGGAAGTTTAATGCTTTTCGACCTGTCCCCAAATTAATGTCATTGGTTCAGAGTTTATTTTGATATTGGTGTGGGGGGGCAAAATACAGTGGGGCAAAAAAGTATTTAGTCAGCCACCAATTGTGCATGTTCTCCCACTTAAAAAGATGCGAGAGGCCTGTAATTTTCATCAGAGGTACACTTCAACTATAACAGACAAAATTAGGGAAAAAAATCAAGAAAATCGCATTTAATTAATTTATTTTTCAAATTATGGTGGAAAAAAAGTATTTTCTTCTGTGGAGATTGGAGAACCTTCCATAAAAACAACCATCTCTGCAATACTCTACCAATTAGGCCTTCATGGTAGAGCAAAGTACTGAGAGATCCTTGATGAAAATCTGCTACAGAGCGCTCAGGATCTCAGACTGGTGTGACCTTCCAAAGGGACAGAGACCCTAAGCACACAGCCAAGACAATGCAGGAGTGGCTTTGGGACAAGTCTCTGAATGTCCTTGAGTGGCCCAGCCAGAGCCCAGACTTGAACCCAATCAAACATTTCTGGAGAGACCTGAAAATGCCTGTGCACTGACGCTCCCCATTCAACCTGACAGAGCTTGAGAGGATCTGCAGAGAAGAATGGGAGAATCTCCCCAAATACTGGTGTGCCAAGCTTGTAGCGTCATACACATGAAGACTCAAGACTGTAATCGCTGCCCAATGTTCTTCAACAAAGTACTGAGTAAAGTGTCTGAAGACTTATGTAAATGTGATATTTCAGTTTTTTTTTATACATTTGCTAACATTTCTAAAAACCTGTTTTTGGTATTGTGTGCAAATTGCTGAGAGATTTTCTTGTTTGTTATCCATTTAGAACAAAGCTGTAACGTTAAAAAACGTAGAAAAAGTCAAGGGGTTTGAATACTTTACGAATGCTCTGTATACATACAGTATTTAGAGAGTATTACATTTCAGAGCAGAATATCCCAATTGTAGAAATAACCTCCACTAAACAGACAAATTGTAAATATATATATATATATATATATATATATATATATATATATATATATATATATATATATATATATATGCAAGTATATGCATACTACACAGCACTGTACTCAGCTGCAGTGAAGTATTTGAAGTGAGTTTGTCCGAGGTATCGGCCGTTCCTATGTTCTGGTGTAAATCTATGTTTCAATTCCATCTTCTATTTTTATTGGATGTGTAAAGATATGATTGTGTATGCAAATGTTTCCATGCATATGAGATATGTACTTTATGACATTAATTATGCCCTTGGTGCCTTGTGATTGTACTTTAAATGAACACTTTTTTTCAAATTTGTATCTTCAATGTCCTACAACTTGTGCATAACACAAATACTAACATTACATCAACAATATCCAGATTTGCCTTCATCATGCATTGGTCAGATAGTTTCCAAAAACATTTTAATCTTCTTACTGTAAAGATAGACTGGACAGGTCTTTCCAAAGTGAGTATATAACATTTAAGTCCCGTTGAAGCTGTGCGTTGGTTGGCCTTTAACTGTGGAGTTTCCAGTGACGAGGTAAGAACTGGGGAAGCTAGGGTAGCTCTCCTTCAGGGTATCCTGTCAGCTGGACAGAGCTTTGGTGGAGGGCTTGCTTAGGCAATGGGCTTGCTTGGCAATGGGCATAATTCTTCTCAGCTTCTCAGTGTCATATCATGATGAGATATGATGTCTCTTTCTGCAGTTCGACTTTAGTTTTGTGCCTCTTACTTCTCCTGTTGATTTTCTCTGCTCTGCTCTATGTCAAGGTTTACTTTGGTGACACGTTCTTTTAAGATGGAAATGTAACTTTTAATGCAAACTTGTGCAAATGGGTAAATAATAATAATAATAATATATACCATTTAGCAGAATCTTTTATCCAAAGTGACTTACAGTCATGTGTGCATACATTCTACATATGGGTGGTCCTGGGGATCGAACCCACTACCCTGGCGTTACAAGCACCATGCTCTACCAACTGAGCTACAGAAGGACCATGACAGAAAGAATATATACAGTATATTATGTTTTAAATGCTCATAAAATTGTGTTAAATGTGTAAATTAAGCTGTTTCAAAAATATTGTTCAAAACAAGTTGTTCAGTGACTACTCTGCCTCTCAGTGACTGCCAGCAGCTCCGCAGACGCATAGGCCATGCGAACATTGCTAGGATTGCTTACCCAGTTATTTGCTTTGACGGAGAACTGCCCTCAACAAAATCGCAAGATTTCATAGCATATAAGTAAATGGACTTTCCTGGGATGCTCAAATGAGCGCTCAGTCAGAACTTCTGGGTTTGCTCTAGTCTCCATCCCAATGAGTCTCTCGCACCAGATGGCTTTCTGCCATGCATGAGACTAATCTGCTCTGTCAGGTACAGATGGCTTTCTGCCATGCGTGAGACTAATCTGCTCTGTCAGGTACAGATGGCTTTCTGCCATGCGTGAGACTAATCTGCTCTGTCAGGTACAGATGGCTTTCTGCCATGCATGAGACTAATCTGCTCTGTCAGGTAGAGATGGCTTTCTGCCATGCATGAGACTAATCTGCTCTGTCAGGTGCAGATGGCTTTCTGCCATGCATGAGACTAATCTGCTCTGTCAGGTGCAGATGGCTTTCTGCCATGCGTGAGACTAATCTGCTCTGTCAGGTACAGATGGCTTTCTGCCATGCATGAGACTAATCTGCTCTGTCAGGTGCAGATGGCTTTCTGCCATGCGTGAGACTAATCTGCTCTGTCAGGTGCAGATGGCTTTCTGCCATGCATGAGACTAATCTGCTCTGTCAGGTGCAGATGGCTTTCTGCCATGCATGAGACTAATCTGCTCTGTCAGGTACAGATGGCTTTCTGCCATGCGTGAGACTAATCTGCTCTGTCAGGTGCAGATGGCTTTCTGCCATGCATGAGACTAATCTGCTCCGTCAGGTACAGATGGCTTTCTGCCATGCATGAGACTAATCTGCTCTGTCAGGTACAGATGGCTTTCTGCCATGCGTGAGACTAATCTGCTCTGTCAGGTGCAGATGGCTTTCTGCCATGCGTGAGACTAATCTGCTCTGTCAGGTACAGATGGCTTTCTGCCATGCGTGAGACTAATCTGCTCTGTCAGGTGCAGATGGCTTTCTGCCATGCGTGAGACTAATCTGCTCTGTCAGGTACAGATGGCTTTCTGCCATGCGTGAGACTAATCTGCTCTGTCAGGTGCAGATGGCTTTCTGCCATGCGTGAGACTAATCTGCTCTGTCAGGTACAGATGGCTTTCTGCCATGCGTGAGACTAATCTGCTCTTTCAGGTACAGATGGCTTTCTGCCATGCGTGAGACTAATCTGCTCTGTCAGGTACAGATGGCTTTCTGCCATGCGTGAGACTAATCTGCTCTGTCAGGTACAGATGGCTTTCTGCCATGCGTGAGACTAATCTGCTCTGTCAGGTACAGATGGTGCTAAATCAAAAATCAAATTGAACTTGTAAATAAATAATCATAAAAGTCATGGGAGTCTAGGATCTGATAAACCAGACATTTCAAATCAAATCAAATCAAATATTATTAGTCACATGCGCCGAATACAACAGGTACCGAATTCAACCTTACAGTGAAATGCTTACATACGAGCCCCTAACCAACAATGCGGTTTTAAAAAATACAGATAAGAATAAGAGATAAGAGATAAAAGAAACAAGTAATTAAAGAGCAGCAGTGAAAAAAACAATAGCGAGACTATATACAGGGGGGTACCGATACAGAGTCAATGTGCAGAGTCAAGGTGCGGAGGCACCGGTTAGTTGAGGTAGTACGTACATGTAGGTAGAGTTATTAAAGTGACTATGCATAGATAACAACAGAGAGTAGCAGTGGTGTAAAGAGGGGGTGGGAGTTAGCTGGCTCCCACGCCAATTTCAAGTCTTTCTAAACTATTATCTGACTAACTCGGAAATACGAGGTTATTTCAGAATGAAAGTTATTGGGCTAGCACATCATGCTTTGTGACATTATTTTAGCTGGATATCCCCAGTTCGATATTGTGTTTTCACTTATTGTATCTGCATTCTTGTTGTATTCTCACTGGTGCATTCGTTCGTGAGCTAGCTGCTCGTTCTAAAAAGTACCATCTAATCTGTTCAAAACAGTGGCAGCATGTGCAGCAGTGGTCATTCGTTTATTTCTTTAAGCAAAAGTGTATTTACGCTGTTGTTCAAATGCACAGATTGCTTTATATAACTTCTCAAAGAAACTACCGGTAGTTCAGCCAATTAGCAGCCGATGGTTTCAACATTTGACACGTCGCCAACATTGGCAATACATATTTTTCATCCTCTTTTTGCGTCTGGGAAGTGGTGGAACAAAGCTGTAATTACGCATGTCTTATTCTGTGAGTCTGAGTCTGTTTGGTAAAACAATGCAGATTATTTACATGCAGAGGACTTGGGAAATGAATAGTGTGTCTCCAACGGACATCCACAATGAATAAATTCTGGATGTTGGCAAATAATGTGACAACTCTATTGTATAGCTTGTATCCATAGTCTTTTCACAGAAATGTGTCTACTCTGGGCCAAGAGCGTGCTGTGAGGTCTCATCACGTATCTATCTCCTCACACAGCTAAGCACAGTTTCCTGCCCCCATAGTTCCTTCCTTTGGTTTAAAAAAATGTATCCTCTTTGACTGGAAATGTTTGTTTTAAAGTATAAGTGTTCGCCGATCTCCGTTTCAGATGTGCTGCTGGGTACACAGGCAACCCCCAGCTCGGCCAGAGGTGTAGTGACCTGAATGGTATGTGTATGGATTATTCAATTCAATATAGCTTTATTTATCCCCTCAGGGGCAGTTAAGATTGTTATTACACAGTGCTAACAGGCTGCAGCTGCAGACATGTGTACACAATTAAAATGATTGTATTTGATAGAATGAAGGCACACAGAGTGAAAACCTCTGCTGTGTCATGTTTACAGGTAACTGCTATAACTGTGACCAGAGAGGAAGTGAAGGATGCAATGGAAATGGTGTGTGTCGCTGCAAGGTAAGAAAACCAAGGCTTCTGTATGTGCATCATAATAAGTACCATCCTCATTGACATCCCCAAACCCAATACACAGACGCGGGCAGTATAGGAGCATCATGGCAAAACCTGTAAGTCTGGCTAATAGCTTCTACCCTCAGACTCAGGCTGCTGAATAGCCACCACTAGTCAGCTACCTGCTCTGCTGTCCCCCCCTCTCCCCACCCTCTACATTTACCCTGCCCCCACCCCAATGGATATGTATCATTGCCACGGTTGTTAATGTGTATATATTATTATTTCTGTTTTATTATTATCTATTTGTATTATATTTGTGTTGGTTTTTTCACTTTGGCCTGCGTTGTTGGAGCTCGGAGCGCAATAATTTCATTGTACCCTGTAATTACATCTGCAACCCTGTACATGGAACTATTAAACTCTTTAAATTTAAATCTAAATATCCTTATCCACTTCTGAGGGTTACCTCCGTGAGATAGTTTATCCCACAGAAATAGAATAACTAGAATGGCATTCTCATTCAGGTCAATTTTCTATTTCTATGGTTAGTTCCACTCTCACACTATATATAATTGTGTTCCAGATGAACGTTGATGGCCTTGCCTGCTCCAACTGTAAGCAGGGAACCTTTCACATCAGCACAGACAACAAAGATGGCTGCCTGTCCTGCTTCTGCATGGGTGTCACACAGCAGTGCTCCAGCTCCTCCCACTACAGAGACCAGGTACCCAGGCAACAAGAACTAGGAAACTACTTCCTAAATAAAATATATGAGTACATTTTTTGTTGTTGTAATTTATTTGTTTATACACTCGACAAAAATATAAACGCAACATGTAAAGTGTTGGTCCCATGTTTCATGAGTTGAAATTATCCATACGCACAAAAAGCTTATTTCTCTCAAATGTGATAAAATGTGTTTACATCCCTGTTAGTGAGCCTTTCTCCTTTGCCAAGATAATCCATCCACATGACAGGTGTGGCATATCAAGAAGTTGATTAAATAGCATGATCATTAAACAGGTGACTTTGTGCTGGAGACAATAAAAGGCCACTCTAAAATGTGCAGTTTTGTCACACAACACAATTCCACAGATGTCTCAAGTTTTGAGGGAGAGTGCATTTGGCATGCTGAATGCAGGAATGTCCACTAGAGCTGTTGCCAGAGAATTTAATGTTAATTTATGTACCATAAGCGGCCTCCAATGTCATTTTAGAGAATTTGGCATTACGTCCAACCGGCCTCACAACTGCAGACCATGTGTATGGCATCGCATGTGGGCAAGCGGTTTGCTGATGTCAACGTTGTGAACAGAGTGCCCCATGGTGGTGGTGGTGGTGGTGGTGTTATGGTATGGGCAGGCATCAGCTACGGACAACAAACACAATTGCATTTTATCTATGGCAATTTGAATGCACAGAAATCCCGTGACAAGATCCTGAGGACCATTGTGAGGCCCATATTGTTTCAGTATCTGTGACCAACAGAGCTATATTCCCAGTCATGTAAAAGCCATAGATTTAGGGCCTAATTTATTTATTTCAAATAATTGATTTCCGCATATGAACTGTAACTCAGTCAAATCTTTGAAATTGTTGCATGTTGCGTTTATATTTTTGTTCAGTGTAGATATGTAAAGTGTAATGTTGTTTATATATGTGTTCATGCAGGGCTCATCTGCGAAAGAGTCTGTGGTCTCAGCATGACTCCTGGCTTAAATGAAAGGTTAAATTAAACAGAGCACTTTGAGTGTAGGCTGTCCCTGGTCCCAGATTTGTTTGACTTTGACGTGACAATGACCAAGAATTGGCAATTCAACACACAAACAGATAATTACAGCTGCTTAGAGAGCACTCTATTTGCCAATAACGCTCTACTGAACTGAACTAAACGGATTCAATTTCCTGAAGCTTTTCCTGTCTCTCTGAGTGAGACTGGTTGATCATTCCTTCCTGTGTGTCCTGCAGGTGTCATCTGTCTTTGTCCCTGGCAACTTCCAGGGCTTTGCTTTGGTCAACCGGCAGCGCACCAACCGTATCTCCACCGGCTTCACTGTGGAAGTGTCCACCGATGGCACACAGCTCTCCTATAGCAACTTTGACTACCTAGGCCAGGAGCCCCACTACTGGCAGTTGCCTGGGGTCTACCAGGGGGACAAGGTGAGTCACAGATGAGGATCTGGCCAACTGGTCAGCAGAGACGTTCCATACTCCTGTAGACCTCAGCTCAATCCCAGCTTCCCGGTGCTCTCTATGATGGAAAGCGGCTTCTATTCATGCTGAAAACTTCTACATTCCTGCTCCAATGTTCTCTTTCAATTTCTGCTTAATTAAGTAGCCTGACTTTCTGAGCCAGAGCTGATCTTCTCTTGCTGTGAAATGGGTTTGCTAAATGAGTTATAGCAGAGAACACTGAGAGTGAGGGCCAATGTCCTCATAGTGTGGAGACAGAGTTTGGTTGTATACTCCATGAATTCACCATTTATTACTAGGGTTAGAACCTCGTCAGAAGGCCTTAGCAGTCTCTGAGATAGTAGACAGTACTTTGTCTGTTGATGCATCTACTTTTAGAGACCATCGCATGATTACATTTTCATTGGTATTGATGAGATTATGGCTCGTTAAGCAGCAACATTAATTGCTTCTTTATTTCTTGGTTTGCCTGCCCACTCTATAGAAGGAAGCTTTCTTTGCACGTATGAGACGAGCACATCAGGTAAACCAGTGGTGCTTGTCGTGTGCTGATGATTGTGCATAAAGTATCAGACTTATTGTGAACAATTGATGACAAAAATGTCCGTTTGTAATTCAAACAAAGATTGGTGTGATTTGGCAATTGATCGTACTGATTGGTGTCCAGTATTTTGGTAAATGTTTCATACATAAACCATAAAACAACTGTGTTTGAAATGCATGGATTGCCTGCATAGTTTTCCAATGGCCTCAATTTTTTCCTAGTTTTAGCACAGTTGTAGCAGCAATCAACATCCAGTACTTGCTCTATTTTCACACAATATTAGTAATATTTTAGCTTAAGATCAAATCACAATTTATTGCTTGCTTACACATGTTTAGCAGATGTTATTGTGGGTATAGCAAAATGCTTGTGTTCCTAGCTCCAACAGTGCAGTAGTATCTAACAATTCACAACAATACACACAAATCTAAAAGTAAAAAAACAGAATTAAGAAATATAGAAATATTAGGACAGTGGGGTATATATACAGTGGGGCAAAAAAGTATTTAGTCAGCCACCAATTGTGCAGGTTCTCCCACTTAAAAAGATGAGAGAGGCCTGTAATTTTCATCATAGGTACACTTCAACGATGACAGACCAAATGAGGGGAAAAAATCCAGAAAATCACATTGTAGGATTTTTAATGAATTTATTTGCAAATTATGGTGGAAAATAAGTATTTGGTCAATAACAAAAGTTTCTCTCAATACTTTGTTATATACCCTTTGTTGGCAATGACAGAGGTCAAACATTTTCTGTAAGTCTTCACAAGTTTTTCACACACTGTTGCTGTATTTTGGCCCATTCCTCCATGCAGATCTTCTCTAGAGCAGTGATGTTTTGGGGCTGTTGCTGGGCAACACAGACTTTCAACTCCCTCCAAAGAGTTTCTATGGGGTTGAGATCTGGAGACTGGCTGGGCCACTCCAGGACCTTGAAATGCTTCTTACGAAGCCACTCCTTCATTGCCCGGGCGGTGTGTTTGGGATCATTGTCATGCTGAAAGACCCAGCCACGTTTCATCTTCAATACCCTTGCTGATGGAAGGAGGTTTTCACTCAAAATCTCACGATACATGGCCCCATTCAGTCTTTCCTTTACACGGATCAGTCGTCCTGGTCCCTTTGCAGAAAAACAGCCCCAAAGCATGATGTTTCCACCCCCATGCTTCACAGTAGGTATGGTGTTCTTTGGATGCAACTCTTTGTCCTCCAAACATGACAAGTTGAGTTTTTACCAAAAAGTTATATTTTGGTTTCATCTGACCATATGATATTCTTCCAATCTTCTTCTGGATCATCCAAATGCTCTCTAGCAAACTTCAGACGGGCCTGGACATGTACTGGCTTAAGCAGGGGACACGTCTGGCACTGTAGGATTTGAGTCCCTGGTGGCGTAGTGTGTTACTGATGTACTTTGTTACTTTGGTCCCAGCTCTCTGCAGGTCATTCACTAGGTCCCCCCGTGTGGTTCTGGGATTTTTGCGTGGTCTTGCATGTCTTCCCTTCCTAATAATTGCACCCACAGTTGATTTCTTCAAACCAAGCTGCTTACCTATTGCAGATTCATGTCAGGATGAGCCTGCAGGAAGAGTTCCACATGCCGGTGATGTCTGGTGAGGACCTGCCTTACAACAGGCCTACAAGCCCTCAGTCCTGCCTCTCTCAGCCTATTGCGGACTGACCTAGCACTGATGGAAGGATTGTCCGTTCCTGGTTTAACTCGGGCAGTTGTTGTTGCTAGCCTGTACCTGTCCCACAGGTGTGATGTTCGGATGTACCAACCCTGTGCAGGTGTTGTTACACGTGGTCTGCCACTGTGAGGAAGACCAGCTGTCCGTTCTGTCTCCCTGCAGTGCTTAGGTGTCTCACAGTACAGACATTGCAATTTATTGCCCTGGCCACATCTGCCTTCCTCATGCCTCCTTGCAGTATGCCTAAGGCACGTTCACACAGATGAGCAGGAACCCTGGGCATCTATCATTTGGTGTTTTTCAGTCAGTAGGAAGGCCTCTTTAGTGTCCTAAGTTTTCATAAACGTGACCTTAATTGCCTACCATCTGTAAGCTGTTAGTGCCTTAATGACCGTTCCACAGGTGCATGTTCATTAATGGTTTATGGTTCATTGAACAAGCATGGGTAACCGTGTTTAAATACTTTACTGTGAAGATCTGTGAAGTTATTAGGATTTTTACTAATTATCTTTGAAAGACAGGGTCCTGAAAAAGTTTCTTTTTTTGCTGAGTTTATATAAATGAAAATAGATATTTATATACAGTACCAGTCAAAAGTTACAGTACCAGACACACCTACTCATTCAAGGGTTTTTACATAATCTACATTGTAGAATAATAGTGAAGACATCAAAACTATGAAATAACACATATGGAATCATGTATTAACCAAAAAAGTGTTAAACAAAATATATGTTATATTTGAGATTATTCAAAGTAGCCACCCTTTGCCTTAACGACAGCTTTGCAAACACTTGGCATTCTTTTAACCACCTTCATGAGGTAGACACCTGGAATGCATTTCATTTAACAGGTGTGCCTTGTTAAATGTTCATTTGTGGATTTTATTTCCTTCTGATTGGCATTTGAGCCAATCAGTTGTCTTGTGAAAAGGTAAGGGTGGTATGCAGAAGATAGGCCTATTTGATAAAAGGCCAAGTCCATATTATGCCAAGAACAGCTCAAATAAGCAAACTGAAACAAAAGTCCATCATTACTTCAAGACATGAAGGTCAGTCAAAGCGGAACATTTCAAGAACTTTGAAAGTTTCTTCAAGTGTAGTTGCAAAAACCATCAAGCGCTATGATGAAACTGGCTCTCACGAGGACCGCCACAGGAAAGGAAGACCCAGAGTTACATTTGCTGCAGAGGAAAAGTTCATTAGAGTTACCAGCCTCAGAAATTGCAGCCCAAATAAATGCTTTACTCAGTTCAAGTATAAGAAACATCTCAACATCAACTGTTCAAAGGAGACACCAAAGGACACCAAGAAACATGAGGAATGGACATTAGACTGTTGGAAATCCAACCACCGTGTCTTTGTGAGATGCAGAATAGGCGAACAGATTATCTCCACATGTCTGGTTCCCACCGTGAATCAAAGAGGAGGAAGTGTGATGGTGTAAGTGTGCTTTGATGATGACACTGTCGGTGATATATTTAGAATTCAATGCACTCTTAACAAGCATGGCTACCACAGCATTCTGCAGCGATACGCCATCCCATCCGGTTTGCGCTTAGTGGGACTATCTTTTGTTTTTCAACAGTGCAATGGCCCAACAAACCTTCAGGCTGTGTAAGGGCTATATGACCAAGTGTTGGAGTACTGTGTCAGGTGACCTGGCCTCCACAATCACCCGACCTCCCAGGAAAAAGGAACAGCAGCCAACTAGTGCTCAGCATATGTGGGAACTCTTTCAAGACCGTTGGGAAATGATTACGGGTGAAGCTGGTTGAGAGAATACCAAAGGTTGTGCAAAGCTGTCATCAGGCAAAGGGTGGCTACTTTGAAGAATCTGATTTGTTTAAAACTTTTTTTTGCGTTACTACGTAATGTTATTTCATAGTTTTGACGTCTTCACTATTATTCTGCAATGTAGAAAGTAGTAAAAATAAATAAAATCCCTTGAATGAGTAGGTGTGTCCAAACTTTTGACACACCTATATATATATACACACTACATGACCAAAAGTATGTGGACACCTGCCTGTCGAAAATCTCATCCCAAAATCATGACTGAAATGCTTATAATAATTGCATATGGTGTCAACAATCGGTTTTCTGCACACTATGTATTCTGAAATGAGGTTAGTTTAAACAGTTTAAACTGGAATGACCTAAATATGCAACTGAAGTAGTTCAAATGATGGATATGTCTTGAATGGAACTAAACAATAGTATTAAATAAGTCTCTATTCTGGAATAGTTACTTCTTCATGTGTACAAAGTGGTTGTTTAACACATCCCAATAACATTTCAATGGTTCACCTGTCAAAAAGGTCTCAGTCGGATTCTCAATGCGCCTGCTTTTAAAGCCCCACAGACAAATCCACTAGAATATTCCACCGGATGTGACTCACCAAACGGTCCATTCTTGGTCTTGTCACTGTAAATGAACAAACTTACAGTATGTGTGATGGGATGTATAGACATTATTGTCAGTATGTGGATAGAATATGGTAGGTTACACGCTACACAAAATTGCTTACTTAAAAGGCACTCTGTTTAATAGACCATTCACATAGTGGATGACTCAGATGTACAGTACTTAACTGTACTGCAGTGAATGAGTCATAATGAGCTTTGCAGACATCCATCTTTGATTCATTACTGTGACCATAAACAGTAGTTAAATTCTATAAGCCTTCCATTAGTTCTAGTTCTAAAGTGTCCACTGGCTCCTCCATGGGAAAGTAGAAAGTGATCATAGGAGCCTTGCTTTTTTCACAAAACTAGAGAGTATCTCCCTGGACAGTGGAGCAACTGAGGAAGGATGCGGCCATTTGGGTCTTAATGAAGTCTTTGAAGGGTAATGGCACCTCCCGGTCCAAAAGAGCTAGCCAGGTATTCCTACTGTAGTCTAGCCACACACTGTTACGTCCATACAGCATACATCTACTGACAACAATAGAAACCAACCATCTTCCTCACACAGTGTGACCTCCTTCCCCTAATATGGATTGCATTTTGGGATTTTCCATGACATGACCAAAAGATAATCCCAACATCCTTTGATAAGTGACTGAACATTTACAGTAGCATGGTTGATATAAGCATGAATGCAACTGCATTCATTGACAGTAAATGTACCAGATGCATGTAGTAAAAAGGCATGTGTGAATTGCATACAGACCTGAATGAACATGTGAGACTATCTGAAATGTGAAGAAAAGAGAGCCATGTTGTGTCTAATGGCAGACACGTGTGGATGATTTTGTATGTTTTGGAATTATAGAAACTAGGAAGTTGAATGGCCCCAGTGAGTGAAGTTGTGTACACACCACGGCGGTGTAGCCCTGGATATGCATAGGACAGCATGTCTCCTTACCTACACCCCAAGATCCCAGTGCTTAGTGTGTCTCTTACCTACACCCCAAGATCCCAGTGCTTGGTGTGTCTCTTACCTACACCCCAAGATCCCAGTGCTTGGTGTGTCTCTTACCTACACCCCAAGATCCCAGTGCTTAGTGTGTCTCTTACCTACACGCCAAGATCCCAATGCTTAGTGTGTCTCTTACCTACACCCCAAGATCCCAGTGCTTGGTGTGTCTCTTACCTTGCATGATGAGAGGTCTTGTTTTGGAACCCCGCTGAGCCCCCCCATCCTCTCCCCCAGGAACAAGTGAAGAAGCTGGATGATGAGATCTGGGAAATTATCTCCAACTTTGGCAACAAAGGCTCTCCGGCAGTCTCTCCCCCTTCCCTCCTCCTCCTCCTCCTCCTCC
The DNA here is from genome assembly GCF_021184085.1 of Oncorhynchus gorbuscha. Taxonomy (NCBI): domain Eukaryota; kingdom Metazoa; phylum Chordata; class Actinopteri; order Salmoniformes; family Salmonidae; genus Oncorhynchus; species Oncorhynchus gorbuscha. The sequence goes on along the minus strand of NC_060175.1, from coordinate 90,172,511 downwards.
TCCTCTTCCTCTGAGAGGAAGATCCCCAGCCACTCCTATCGTGCTGGGTCTCGTACCCCCATGAAGCCCTTCTCTCCCTCTTCCTCCCCCTCTGGTATTTCCTCCCTGGTACGGCCTACTAGGCCTCAGCCAGCCTCCCCCGGCCCCTCCCCTCAACTCCAGGTACATCTAAAATAACCCTCAAACATACTTATTTAGCTCATCCATATGTGTTATTGTGGTCGTTGCTGACTGATTTACTCTCTGTTTGGGCCTGGTCCTGCTGACAGACTAAACGGCGTGGGACGAAGAACATAGTGGGTCCTCCTAGTGCTCATAGTGGCCCCAGGCCTGCTGGGGTCTCCAGCCTGGTAGACATGACAGTGACAGGCTGACTGACTGACTGACTGACTGACTTGGCTTGCCAGTCGGCTAACTGGCTGCCTGATGGCCAGGCGAATGGCTGACTGAGTGACTGTGTGATGATTGACTGACTAACTGACTAGCAGACTGACTGACTGACTGACTGACTGACTGACTGACTGACTGACTGACTGACTGACTGACTGACTGACTGACTGACTGACTGAACGCATGCCCCTGCCCTTGGCACACACAGAGGAAACTGCCACCTTCCATGCGATAACATACTGTAGCCAGGAAGGTAAATCAACAACTGATCAAGTTATCGATTCATGAATCATAATAACTCATATTTCACAGGGTTATCCTGTACAGTTCACCATAGTATTGGCAAAGTGTTAGAGTCTATTTCAAAGAACAAGAAAGGGAGGATTTGGTCTGAAAAGAGCAGTTTGTGCATATATTCCATGGCGAACCAGGGTGGCAATTTCCTCTGGAAAGCACAGAGAACCCACTAATTGCTGTTAAAGTCATACTCTGTAATTGTGCACGTAAAGAGTAGTACTGGATCTGTAATTATAATTCTACTGTACAAGGGTCTAAACAAATACACCCGTCACACAGTCACCTTAACAAGCTATGATATTCCCATTACACACACAGAAATCTGTTGTTATAGTTGCTAGTCAATGCATGGTGTGAGTCTCACTTTGTCACCAAGTAGTAGTTAAGTAGCAAAGGTCCAAAATGTAAACCCTTTATCTAAAAGTTGGCTCTACTCTACTCTGTCATGCTTGCCTGCTTGCGATGCCTCTGTCTCTCTCCTTGCTTATCTTTTGATCTCTGTCTCTGGCTTGCTCTCCCATGCCTCTCCTTCCTGCTCTGCTCCAGTACGCTTTGGTCTACAAACGTTTCAGCTTGCACCCAGATGACACCCTCTACTGGCAGCTTCCAGATCAGTTCAAAGGGGATAAGGTAACAACAGTACAAGCCAGACCCAGCCCTCCTGCACCCTGCCTGGGTTGTTGCCCTCCTGTTAACTCCATGGCCACAGACAGAACCATCCCACCCCTCCACCTGAACTAACAGAGCAGGGGAAGGGAAGGACGGCATCACCTGACAACCCTGTAGAGTTTGGAGCTCCTGTTTATTTAAGTGATAATGCCCGACAAGCCGGTGTTTGGAAGATATATTGGCACGGGTGTTGTTAGGCCCGAGACGAAATCGAGGGACGGCAAACCATGCCAATATATCCTCCAAACACCGGGTTACCAACATATTCAAATAATGATTCACATGTTTTCATTACGAATGTTATTTTGATGAATTTATTCATATAATTTCATCATTCCACAAGATATAGTCCCGAAAAAATCTAGGGTTGCTATGCAAGCCAGCTGGTCATTCGTTCTATCGGTGTGGTTGCTAGAGACGAGACCGAGTCGTTCTGTATCTATGGATGCGACCCAGCCGTTCGTTCAAAATGTTCCATTGCCATACTGGCTGGCAACTTTCTTATCCCTTGCTTGCTAGCTAGCCAACTACGGCTAACTTACAGTCACCTAAAAAAGTGCAGCCAGAATAACAGCAAAATAGCCGCATTTGTTTTAAGCTGTTTTCTCGTGACATTTATTTGGATACATCCATAACAATGAGCTAATGAGAAGCAATTTCTCCTGGCATAGAAAATGTGCTCACTCATCAGGACACTGTTGTTCAGAGGAGCTAGCCAACAACACAGCTAACACAATCACTTCAAACTGAAGCTAGAAAGACTTCAAACTAGACTCACTTCATTTGGTTTGACCTTTTTTCAATTGGCCTTTCTTTGTATATATCCATAAAAATGATGCCAGCTGATTCATAATTTAGACTGGCTGAGAAATGCTGCCTGCCTGTCTGTCTCGTCCTGACTCCCAACACGTTCATTACTATGGGACAGCTGGAGATCGAATTTGAATATTAAAACAATATGGCAAAATGTCGGAGAGACAGACAGCAAGGTTTATACAAATCTCCACTGTTAAAAACTAAATGTTAGTCTAAAAGAAATGTGAGATAATGTCTAGATGCTTTTATAGTGGAGATCAAGATTATAAATTGCTTGGCTGGGCTGATGAGACAGTGTATTGCGCAGTCAGATGGAACAGAGTAAATAGGCATTTTAACATCATAGATTTAGCCGGTGGTAACTTGTGGAATAGACACCGGCTGGAATGCAGTTTTAACCAATCAGCATTCAGGATTAGACCCACCTGTTGTATAATGATTCATAATCACTTCTCTAAGGGGTCAGGCATGACTCATTTTGTATTGGGACCAATTCATGCCTAAAATAAATAGAAAGACTGATTAGGATATGAAATCTCTTTTGTAATAGACATAATCATAGATTCAGTCGTTTGCCTCTTCCTGAAACATTATAATGTTAGAGACCTATAGTCATGTTTGTTTGACGCTCAAAGGCTCATCAACAAAGTTCGATTTAGTATGCAACCTAATTTCTTTACCTTTACCCATGTTATAGGTGAGCTCCTACGGCGGTAAGCTGGAAGTACACCATCTCCTACGTAGCAGGACAGAGAGGAACAGCCATCGAGGACCCTGACATTCAGATTATTGTAAGTAGCTTTATGCAGCAAAGTTACCAACTTCATTCACTTTCATGTTCTATTGCTGCATCCATACATACAGTAGCACACTCCATCCCATAAGTTATCAACTGAAATCACTTCCATGTATTGTGGTTGCATCCATTCACCTGTCATTGATTGGTTCTCCTTTTCAATGATGCCCACAGGGAAATGACATCACGCTGGTGGCTCGTCAGCCATGGCAGAGGGGACAGGGGACAAGAGAGTCCCGCCAGTTTGAGGTTGTCTTCAGAGAGGTCAGTGTTCTACAGTAGTACAGATTATCTACATTTTATCATTTCAATTCAATAGAACTTTGTTTTCCCCAAACGGCAATTTGATTGCGACCATTATCCATCCATTCCTCATTGACACAGGTCACCCTAGCATCCTAGTAATAGCATAGTATTAACCTAACTCTGCTCTCTTTCTCCTGTAGGAGAACTGGCGTCGTCCAGACGGCATGCCTGCCACTCGGGAGCACCTGATGATGGTGCTGGCTGACCTGGATGACATCCTGGTGCGGGCCTCCTACTACACAGAGATGAGGTCCTCCAGCATCTCCGAGGTCAGCATGGAGGTGGCCGTGCCCAACTACAGCGGCCTGGCTCAGGCTCTAGAGGTGGAGCAGTGCAGCTGCCCAACTGCCTACCAGGGACTCTCCTGTCAGGTAAGAGGAGCTTTCTCTCTCTTTCTCTCTCTCTCTCTCTCTCTCTCTCTCTCTCTCTCTCTCTCTCTCTCTCTCTCTCTCTCTCTCTCTCTCTCTCTCTCTCTCTCTCTCTCTCTCTCTCTCTCTCTCTCTCTCTCTCTCTCTCACTCTGCCACAGGTGGCAATTTTGACAAATTACCCTCTTAAATCGTATTGTTATGTACATTTGAACACTCAACAGACTTATTTTTTACTCCCGGAGAAAGCATGTTTAAGGGAGGACCAGGCTCTATGTCCGGAAACCCACCCTTAGCGTGTCAAGTCCATGTGATGTGTGATGAAAGTTGTACCTCCTCTCCCCCAGGACTGTGCTCCTGGCTACACCAGAACCGGAGGTGGCCTGTACCTGGGCCACTGTGAGCTGTGTGAGTGCAACGGGCACTCTGACTCCTGCCACTCAGAGACTGGCATCTGCACGGTATGCAGCCCGGAGAATCTCTTTAAGGCAGTTGTTTTCAGAAATGTCTCACTTTTTTGATTTAACCTTAATTTATCTAGGTTAGTCTCGTTGAGACGTCTTTTTAGAGGCCTTGTAGAAGATAGTGGTTGTTTCGAAATCAGTACATTGAATAACATCTGAGTGTCTGCTCTCCCCCACCCCCAGAGCTGCCTCCACAACACCCAGGGAGAAATGTGTGAGCAGTGTGCCCCGGGCTTCTTTGGGGACCCCACCGCTGGAACCCCAGAGGACTGCCAGCCCTGTGCCTGCCCCCACACAGACCCTGACAACCAGTGAGTAGGCTATGTGCATTACAACAAATGGCTGTTACACACATAGACGTGCGCATAAACGCACACACTAACACTCGCAATGACTTTTATCTTGTGTTCCATTTTAAATGATCGCATTCATATCTCTTACCTCTCATATCTTTTAAATCAAATCAAATTGGTCACATACACATGGTTAGCAGATGTTAATACGAGTGTAGCGAAATGCTTGTGCTTCTAGTTCCAACAGTGCAGTAATATCTAACAAGTAATCTAACAATTTCCCAACAACTACCTAATACACACAAATCTAAAGGGGTGAATGAGAATATGTACATATAAATATATGGATGTACGATGGCCGACCGTCACAGGCAAGGTGCAATAGATGGTATAAAATACAGTATATACATATGATATGAGTAATGTAAGATATGTAAACATTATTAAAGTGGCATTATTTAAGGTGGCATTGTTTAAAGTGACTAGTGATCAATTTATTAAAGTGGCCAGTGATTGGATCTCAATGTAGGCAGCAGCCTCTCTGAGTTAGTGATGGCTGTTTAGCAGTCTCATGGCCTTGAGATAGAAGCTGTTTTTCAGTCTCTCGGTCCCAGCTTTGATGCACCTGACCTCGCCTTCTGGATGGTAGCAGTGTGAGCTGTTCTTATGCACAACACAATGCGCAGTGCCTGCATACAGCCCTTAGCCGTGGTATATTGGCCATATACGACAAAACCTTGATATGCCTTATAGCTATTATAAACTGTTTACCAACACAATTAGAAATAAATGTTTCGTCATACCAGTGCTATAAGGTCTGATATACCACAGCTGTCAGCCAATCAGCATTCAGGGCTCGAACCACCCAGTTTATAATGCTGAATTAAGTATTATGTACTTCATCTTTCTTCTCTGTGTATGTTCCAGGTTCTCCCCTACCTGTGAAAGCCTGGGTAACGGTGGTTATCAGTGCACTGCCTGCCAGCCTGGATACACTGGCCAGTACTGTGAACGGTAAGCTGACTCAACTCTACTTTACCTGTCTATTCTAGCCTGGTCCCAGATCTGTATGTGCTGTCCTGTTGACTCCTGTGGTCATTGTCATGCTAAGTGATCATAGGAGTTGGCCATACAGCAGAGACAGAGCTGGGACCAGGCTGCTCTATTCAGACTAACTTTTCAATGTTCTCTCTGTGGCATTCCACCACTGTCTGTCATTCTGTCGTCACATTGACTCGTTATAATTTTGTTTTTTCACAGCTGTGCACCTGGATATGTTGGAAATCCACAGGACAGGATTAAGTGTCGTCCATTCAACAGTAAGTGAACACAGTCAGCAAAAGAGCTGCACATAAATGTCTTTTCCCCATACTTGGTCAGGTCTCCCTTGGGAAAAAGGTATTTTGGACCCAATGGGACTACCTGTTAAAATAATAAACAAAATAAAATACTCTACTGTAAAAGTAAGAGTGGCTCTCTGTGATCCTTGCCAACTAACATTTGACCCTTAACCTCTGACACAGCAGTGGCAGCCTCTCTGGTGGTGAAGGTGTACCCTGAGAGGGTGTTGGTGGCCCAGGACAGCCCTGTGACCCTGCGGTGCCAGGTGACCGGCTCTCCACCCCACTACTACTACTGGTCCAGGGAGGACGGAAAGCCCGTCACCAACAGCGCCGGCAGACGCGGACAAGGTAAAGTATACAGATCAGGTCTAGGTAGTGGGGTGTGAGACATAGCCTAGTATAAGAGCAACACATACACTGATGTACACTGATGTAGTGTTATATAGTTGTACCTACAGTATACACTTCTCAGTGTATCCTTATACTGATGAAACATCCAGTACTAACTTTAGTAGAGAGCCCATTGAGTCCATTCCCCATGTTAATGTAAAGTTATTCTGCAGTTGAAGTCAAAGTTTACATGCACCTTAGCCAAATACATTTAATCTCAGTTTTTCACAATTCCTGACATTTAATCCAAGTAAAAATGCCCTGTTTTAGGTCAGTTAGGATCACCACTTTATTTTAAGAATGTGAAATGTCAGAATAATAGTAGAGAGAATGATTTATTTCAGCTTTTATTTCTTTCATCACATTCTCAGTGGGTCTGAAGTGTAAAGGGTGCGTGTTGGTAGCAGGGAAGTCAGGCGCAGGAGAACGAACTTGGTATAAACGGAGTCGTTTAATAAGTGCTGACAAAACTCCAAAAACCAAAATATACAAAATAACAAAAGTGGGTACAAAACCCGTCGCACACCAACACATAACTTGCACATCCCATACAATCAAACAATCTCCGACAGGGACATGAGGGTTAAATACACAACATGTAATTGATGGGATTGGAACCAGGTGTGAAGGAAGACAAGACAAAACCAATGGAAAATGAAAAATGGATCAGTGATGGCTAGATGGTCGGTGACGTCGACTGCTGAACACCGCCCGAACAAGGAGAGGGACCGACTTCGGCGGAAGTCGTGACATGAAGTTTACATACACTCAATAAGTATTTGATAGCATTGCCTTTAAATTGTTTAACTTGGGTCAAACGTTTCGGGTAGCCTTCCACAAGCTTCCCACAATAAGTTGGGTGAATTTTGTCCCATTCCTTCTGACAGAGCTGGTGTAACTGAGTCAGGATGTAGGCCTCCTTTGTCATGTTTGTCATTTATTGTCATGTCTTGTCCCTGTGCTCCCCATGCTATTCGTTTCCCTCTGCTGGTCTTGTTTGGTTCTATCCCTCTCTCTCCCCCTCCCTCTCTCACTCTCTCGCTCTCTCTTCTCTCTGTCGTTCCGTTCCTGCTCCCAGCTGTTCCTATTCCCCTAATCATCATTTAGTCTTCCCACACCTGTTCCCGATCCTTTCCCCTGATTAGAGTCCCTATTTATTCCTTTGTGATCCGTTCCTGTTATCGGTTCCTTATATTGTATTCACCATGCTGTGATTGCGTTTCGCCCTGTCCTGTCGTGTTTTTGCCGTGATTGTGTATCACCCTGTCCTGTCGTGTTTTGTGCCTTCATCAGATGCTGCGTGTGAGCAGGTGTCTCAGTCGACAAAAACACGGCCTGCGCCTACCCGAAGCGACCTGCAGTCTGTGGCCGCTTCTCCAGTTGTTTTCCCCTCTACAAATCTAGAGGATTTCTGTTATTCCGTTTTGGACTTTAATAAACTCTGTTTCTGTTAAGTCGCGTTTGGGTCCTCTTTCACCTGCATGACAGAAGGAACCGACCGAGGAATGGACCCAGCGACTTCAGACGCTCGTTACACTGCCGTCGAGATCCAAGGAGCCATGCTCGGCAGACACGAGCAGGAATTGTCTGCTGCTCGCCATGCCGTGGAGAACCTGGCCGCTCAGGTTTCCGACCTCTCTGGACAGTTCCAGAGTCACGTCTCGAGCCACCTGTTACTCCCTGGCCTGCCGAGCCTCCAGAACCCAGGGTTAATAACCCACCTTGCTACTCCGGGCAGCCCACTGAGTGCCGCTCCTTTTCACGCAGTGTGAGATTGTGTTCTCTCTCCAACCCCACACATACTCTAGAGAGAGAGCTCGGGTTGCTTACGTCATTTCACTCCTTACTGGCCGGGCTCGAGAATGGGGCACAGCTATCTGGGAGGCAAGGGCTGATTGCTCTAACAGATTCCAGAACTTTAAAGAGGAGATGATTCGGGTTTTTGACCGTTCAGTTTTTGGTGGGGAGGCTTCTAGGGCCCTGGCTTCCTTATGCCAAGGTGAACGGTCCATAACGGATTATTCCATTGAGTTTCGCACTCTTGCTGCCTCTAGTGAGTGGAACGAGCCGGCGCTGCTCGCTCGTTTTCTGGAGGGACTCCACGCTGTGGTTAAGGATGAGATTCTCTCCCGGGAGGTTCCATCAGATGTGGATTCTTTGATTGCTCTCGCCATCCGCATAGAACGACGGGTAGATCTTCGTCACCGGGCTCGTGGAAGAGAGCTCGCATCAACGGTGTTTCCCTGCTCCGCATCGCAACCATCTCCCTCCTCTGGCTTTGAGACTGAGCCCATGCAGCTGGGAGGGATTCGCATCTCGAATAAGGAGAGGGAACGGAGGATCACCAACCGCCTGTGCCTCTATTGCGGAGTTGCTGGACATTTTGTTAATTCATGTCCAGTAAGAGGCCAGAGTCCATCAGTAAGCGGAGGGCTACTGGTGAGCGCTACTACTCAGGTCCCTTCATCTAGATCTTGTACAACTATGTCGGTCCATCTACGCTGGACCGGTTCGGGTGCTACATGCAGTGCTTTGATTGACTCTGGGGCTGAGGGTTGTTTCATGGATGAAGCATGGGTTCGGAAACATAACATTCCTTTCAGACCGTTAGACAGGCCTACGCCCATGTTTGCCTTAGATGGTAGTCATCTTCCCAGTATCAAATTTGAGACACTACCTTTAACTCTCACAGTATCTGGTAACCACAGTGAGACTATTTCTTTTTGATTTTCCGTTCACCGTTTACACCTGTTGTTTTGGGTCATCCCTGGCTAGTATGTCATAATCCTTCTATTAATTGGTCTAGTAATTCTATCCTATCCTGGAACGTTTCTTGTCATGTGAAGTGTTTAATGTCTGCCATCCCTCCCGTTTCTTCTGTTCCTACTTCTCAGGAGGAACCTGGCATTTGACAGGAGTGCCGGAGGAATATCATGATCTGCGCACGGTCTTCAGTCGGTCCCGAGCCAACTCCCTTCCTCCTCACCGGTCGTATGATTGTAGTATTGATCTCCTTCCGGGGACCACTCCTCCTCGAGGTAGACTATACTCTCTGTCGGCTCCCGAACGTAAGGCTCTCGAGGATTATTTGTCTGTGTCTCTTGACGCCGGTACCATAGTGCCTTCTTCTTCTCCGGCCGGGGCGGGGTTCTTTTTGTTAAAAAGAAGGACGGTACTCTGCGCCCTGCGTGGATTATCGAGGGCTGAATGACATAACGGTTAAGAATCGTTATCCGCTTCCCCTTATGTCATCAGCCTTCGAGATTCTGCAGGGAGCCAGGTGCTTTACTAAGTTGGACCTTCGTAACGCTTACCATCTCGTGCGCATCAGAGAGGGGGACGAGTGGAAAACTGTGGCGTTTAACACTCCGTTAGGGCATTTTGAGTACCGGGTTCTGCCGTTCGGTCTCGCCAATGCGCCAGCTGTTTTTCAGGCATTAGTTAATGATGTTCTGAGAGACATGCTGAACATTTTTGTTTTTGTCTATCTTGACGATATCCTGATTTTTTCTCCGTCACTCGAGATTCATGTTCAGCACGTTCGACGTGTTCTACAGCGCCTTTTAGAGAATTGTCTCTACGTAAAGGCTGAGAAGTGCTCTTTTCATGTCTCCTCCGTTACTTTTCTCGGTTCCGTTATTTCCGCTGAAGGCATTCAGATGGATTCCGCTAAGGTCCAAGCTGTCAGTGATTGGCCCGTTCCAAGGTCACGTGTCCAGTTGCAGCGCTTTTTAGGTTTCGCTAATTTCTATCGGCGTTTCATTCGTAATTTCGGTCAAGTTGCTGCCCCTCTCACAGCTCTTACTTCTGTTAAGACGTGTTTTAAGTGGTCCGGTTCCGCCCAGGGAGCTTTTGATCTTCTAAAAGAACGTTTTACGTCCGCTCCTATCCTGGTTACTCCTGACGTCACTAGACAATTCATTGTCGAGGTTGACGCTTCAGAGGTAGGCGTGGGAGCCATCCTATCCCAGCGCTTCAATAGATGGTATAAAATAAGTATATACATATGATATGAGTAAGTCTGACGATAAGGTTCATCCTTGCGCTTATTTTTCTCATCGCCTGTCGCCATCTGAGCGCAACTATGATGTGGGTAACCGTGAACTGCTCGCCATCCGCTTAGCCCTAGGCGAATGGCGACAGTGGTTGGAGGGGGCGACCGTTCCTTTTGTCGTTTGGACAGACCATAAGAACCTTGAGTACATCCGTTCTGCCAAACGACTTAATGCCCGTCAAGCTCGTTGGGCGTTTTTTGGCTCGTTTGAGTTTGTGATTTCTTACCGTCCGGGTAGCAAGAACACCAAGCCTGATGCCTTATCCCGTCTGTTTAGTTCTTCTGTGGCTTCTACTGATCCCGAGGGGATTCTTCCTTATGGGCGTGTTGTCGGGTTAACAGTCTGGGGAATTGAAAGACAGGTTAAGCAAGCACTCACGCACACTGCGTCGCCGCGCGCTTGTCCTAGTAACCTCCTTTTCGTTCCTGTTTCCACTGTCTGGCTGTTCTTCAGTGGGCTATACACAGCTGTCAGCCAATCAGCATTCAGGGCTCGAACCACCCAGTTTATAATGCTGAATTCAGGCGCTCTGCCAAGTTAGCTGGTCATCCCGGTGTTCGAGGCACTCTTAATGCGTCTATTCGCCAGCGCTTTTGGTGGCCGACTCAGGAGCGTGACACGCGCCGTTTCGTGGCTGCTTGCCAGCCTGGACTGCGCGCAGACTAAGTCGGGTAACTCTCCTCCTGCCGGTCGTCTCAGACCGCTCCCCATTCCTTCTCGACCATGGTCTCACATTGCCTTAGACTTCATTACCGGTCTGCCTTTGTCTGCGGGGAAGACTGTGATTCTGACGGTTGTCGATAGGTTCTCTAAGGCGGCACATTTCATTCCCCTCGCTAAACTTCCTTCCGCTAAGGAGACGGCACAAATCATTATTGAGAATGTATTCAGAATTCATGGCCTCCCGTTAGACGCCGTTTCAGACAGAGGCCCGCAATTCACGTCACAGTTTTGGAGGGAGTTCTGTCGTTTGATTGGTGCGTTCAGTCTCTCTTCCGGGTTTCATCCCCAGTCTAACGGTCAAGCAGAGAGGGCCAATCAGACGATTGGTCGCATACTACGCAGCCTTTCTTTCAGAAACCCTGCGTCTTGGGCAGAACAGCTCCCTGGGCAGAATATAAACAAAATTCGCTTCCTCTTCGTCTGCTACCGGGTTATCTCCGATCCTTCAGAGTAGTCTGGGTTACCAGCCTCCTCTGTTCTCATCCCAGCTTGCCGAGTCCAGCGTTCCCTCCGCTCAAGCGTTTGTCCAACGTTGTGAGCGCACCTGGAGGAGGGTGAGGTCTGCACTTTGCCGTTACAGGGCACAGACGGTGAGAGCCGCCAATAAACGCAGGATTAAGAGTCCAAGGTATTGTTGCGGCCAGAGAGTGTGGCTTTCCACTAAGAGCAACCTTCCTCTTACGACAGCTTCTCGTAAGTTGACTCCCGGTTCATTGGTCCGTTCCGTGTCTCCCAGGTCGTCAATCCTGTCGCTGTGCGACTGCTTCTTCCGCGACATCTTCGTCGCGTCCATCCTGTCTTCCATGTCTCCTGTGAGCCCTTTCTTCGCACCCCCGTTCGTCTTCATGCCCCCCTCCCGTCCTTGTAAGCGCACCTATTTACAAGGTACATAAGATTATGGACATGCGTTCTCGGGGACGGGGTCAAAAATACCTAGTGGATTGGGAGGGTTACGGTCCTGAGGAGAGGAGTTGGGTTCCGTCTCGGGACGTGCTGGACCGTTCGCTCATCGATGATTTCCTCCGTTGCCGCCAGGATTCCTCCTCGAGTGCGCCAGGAGGCGCTCGGTGAGTGGGGGGTACTGTCATGTTTGTCATTTATTGTCATGTCTTGTCCCTGTGCTCCCCATGCTATTCGTTTCCCTCTGCTGGTCTTGTTTGGTTCTATCCCTCTCTCTCCCCCTCCCTCTCTCACTCTCTCGCTCTCTCTTCTCTCTGTCGTTCCGTTCCTGCTCCCAGCTGTTCCTATTCCCCTAATCATCATTTAGTCTTCCCACACCTGTTCCCGATCCTTTCCCTGATTAGAGTCCCTATTTATTCCTTTGTGATCCGTTCCTGTTCCGTCGGTTCCTTATATTGTATTCACCATGCTGTGATTGCGTTTCGCCCTGTCCTGTCGTGTTTTTGCCGTGATTGTGTATCACCCTGTCCTGTCGTGTTTTGTGCCTTCATCAGATGCTGCGTGTGAGCAGGTGTCTCAGTCGACTACGGCCTGCGCCTAATTGTTTAAGCGACCTGCAGTCTGTGGCCGCTTCTCCAGTTGTTTTCCCCTCTACAAATCTAGAGGATTTCTGTTATTCCGTTTTGGACTTTAATAAACTCTGTTTCTGTTAAGTCGCGTTTGGGTCCTCTTTCACCTGCATGACATCCTTGCTCGCACACGCTTTTTCAGTTCTGCCCACAAATTGTCTATAGGATTGAGGTCAGGGCTTTGTGATGGCCACTCCAATACCTTGACTTTGCTGTCCTTAAGCCATTTTGCCACAAGTTTGGAAGTATGCTTGGTGTCATTGTCTATTTGGAAGACCCATTTGCGACCAAGCTGTAACTGATGTCTTGAGATTTTGCTTCAATATATCCACATCATTTTCCGTCCTCATGATGCCATCTATTTTGTGAAGTGCACTAGTCCCTCCTGCAGCAAGGCACCCCCACAACATGATGCTTCAGCTTGCAAGAATCACCCTTTTTCCTCCAAACATATTGTGGCCAAACAGTTGTATTTTTGTTTCATCAGACCAGAGGACATTTCTCCAAAAAGTACAATCTTTGTCCCAATGTGCAGATGCAAACCGTAGTCTGTATTTTTTATGGCGGTTTTGGAGCAGTGGCTTCTTCGTTGCTGAGCGGCCTTTCAGGTTATGTCGATATAGGACTTGTTTTACTCTGGATATAGATACTTTAAAAATGAGTTTTAATGACTCCAACATAAGTGTATGTAAACTTCCGACTTCAACTGTATATTCCTACCTGTTCTTTCAGGAGAGGAGCTGCATATCCCCAGTGTTCAACCCAGTGACGCAGGCATCTACGTCTGTACCTGCAGAGACCAACGCAACACTAACAGGAGCCGCGCTGAGATCATCGTCACAAGTACTACTTGTTAAATCATAAAACAGTTACTGATTGCACAAACATATTGAATTTCTAATAATTTTGTGAGTATTTTTTCAGTGATCTTAGTCATTTGTTGAATAGTTAAACTGTCTTGGACTTATAAGCTTTTTTTAAAGTTTTGGCTCCAGCTAAATGTGGTCAAAGCTGAGATACAGTAAGTAATACATTTTTGGGGCTTTTAAATGTTTACTGAATGGTTTCTGTCTCCAGCTGTCTTATCCAAACCCATTGAAGTGACCATTGAGGAGCCCAAAGCACATAGCGTCACAGTTGGAGCAACAGTCAGCTTCATCTGCACAGCCAAGAGCAAGGTAAAACTGGCTTCCAACATGGAGACATTAACACAATCAATTCTATTTATTTGGATATATATTGGCTGGTTGGCATTGTGCTTAATAAATTTGGCCATGGAGAAAATGGTAGAAAACCATATTATTAGCATATTATTATACAATTGTCCCCCTTTTTATTGGCCCCTCTGTTGCATTGCTTTCTCTCTTACTTGTGTTTACTTCACATCTTGTACCCATCTGTCCCCTCCCCTCCCAGTCTCCAGCCTACACCCTGGTGTGGACCCGGCGGGGTAATGGCAAGCTGCCCAACAGAGCCATGGACTTCAACGGCATCCTGACCATCCAGAACGTCCAGCCTGAGGACGCTGGCATCTATGTGTGTACAGGCTCTAACATGTTTGCCATGGACGAGGGTACAGCCGTCCTCTACGTGCCAGGTTTGTGATCCCAGACAGGCTCCATCATGCTGTTAGCCATCAGCCTCTTTACACCACCCTACAAGCTCTATTCCTCTCCTCAGCCCTTCCTTGAATGGTGCATGCCCCTGCTTGCTTTGGCTTTGCCTCCGTCCCCCTATATAATGCACTGCGTTAAATGTGTTTATCTGTTCGCACCCTAGCTTCTGGCAAACAGCATAACCCCTGTCACTCTGACTCCCAACCCCCACTTTTCTAAATTCAGACAACCTCTCTCATGTCAAACCCCGTGTTAGGTTCTAATTCTTTATTCTGATGTTTATTCTGCCCGGAGGATCAATACAGCTGCATTAGACAAAAACATTTTCACACAGGCACTGATATTTAACTGTTCCTCATAGGCTGAGTCTCCTCCTACCCATCTGTACAAACATCGTTCTTTACTGCTAGGCAGGACACTAGTGCTACGGGCATAACATTTGATTTCTCCCTTAAGGTCACCTGACCTGACCTCAACCCCCCTCCATCACTAATCCATGGGTCTCTCCCCTTATTAATGCCTGACACATGTAATCGCTTCCCTGCACTCAACACATTCCAAGCTTAATTGCACACACTATATGCCTTACACTACACTTTTGGTGTAGACCCTCTAAACCTCAGCACTCCATCAGTGACGTTAATAGGTATATTTCCTATTCTCAGAACCCAACACCTTCAAATATCTCCCTACGCTACTTGTTTCCCTGTTTCTGATGTTGGTGTCTCTGTCTTTCTAACATTGATTTGTCCATCTTACTCTGTGTAAAATCTTTATGGATCCAGGGGCAATGTACAGCTTGTGGATAATATAATTATTTTATTAGGAAAAATAATTAAAAGGGCCATAATTGTAAGATATGTGTATGGTTTGTCCAAGAAATCATAGCACACAGTAGTCCTCAATGGTAACTTTTCAATCACTACTACACTAGTTTCTGCCTATTTCCTTACTAGCAGGGTGTTGGTTATTTGGTATCTTTCCTGAAGTCTGTAACCCTGGCTGGGACTGGTGGTGGTTTCTCCTTGAGCTGTAGTGGTTGATGAGGTACATGGATGACAAGATGGGTGCTTAGTGACTGACTGGGAGGTACCAACATTCAAAAATGACTTCAGCCTATCACCACCGAGGCATAAATGCACTTACAGTATAGTAAAAATGACTGAAATTGATTCTATTTACACAATCACAATCCCAATCTCAACCCCCTCTCGAGGGTGACGTGAGGATCACATCGGAACAGAAGCAATCCCACTCTGTATAAAAACCAGATCCTTTGTTTCTTTCCTGATTGTTTTGATGAATGTTAATGTTGACAATGGTGCTATCAGCCTTGTAGCAGAAGATACCTGTGGTTGAACTTTAAACTTTAGGTTAGTAGTATATCTATCTATGGCTGCTTTTATTGTCTGTTATCTGGATGGGAGTAGTAAGAGGGTCCAAGGCATTGCATTGCCAATTGTAAGTAAGGCGTCTTGTTTTGCATCGTACTATCCAGTAAGTGTTAATTAGACTCAAAGGAAATGTGTTGAAGATTTGACTTGAAATGTGAAAGATCATTGAGACTAGTTTGATTTCAAGGCTTTCATAAATCAACTTGCGTATGTCACACGTGTTGTATCAAATTTGTATTGCAGTTCAAGATTTTAATATTTTTAAAATCAAGGACAAATTATATTTTTTTAATTGATTCACTTTTTTAAACCTAAATGTTATCCAAACATAATATATCAAATTTGATCAAAGTTAAATAAAAGACTACATACTTAGATTTATATAGCGATATATTAGTTTGTTTCTTGGCTAGTAATTGGTTTGAGCGAACAGGCAGTACTCATCCATTTATTTGAAAATAAAGGCATGGTTTACATTTATTTTGAGAACAGATCAAATTTTATAATAATTTTCAATATTTTGTCTTTGCATTTTTATGTTTTAAATGTTTGTCATCAAACATTTGTTAAATATATTTTGTTGTTGTTGATATACTGTATCTTATTAAGAGAAAAAAGAGAGATTCGGTGGCTGAAATATGCCAATTCAAATCTCGCTAGTGGGCCGATAGAGACAGAATGCGCAATCCACAGACCGTTTGAGATGCCTCATCATGCTACTATGTTATTTTAGTTTGAACTTTTCATTTAAACTTTTAGAACTATTGTTTTACACTGTATTTAAATCATCTAGATATCCAAAGGTGTTGTTTCAAAGAGATTGTACTTTACACTATACTATGTACTGATTAGATTTTTAAAAATAACTAACTGATGTAACATACTAATATCACACTGTATTTTATTTATCTTAACTGTGAACATTTTTGTGAAAGAGATACATTTGATTAAAGTAGTGATAGAGACCAAAGATATGACAGAGTCATGTGGAGTGAGATTTCAATGGAACAGAAGATATTACCTCCCTCAGGGTACAAGGCACCAGACCTTCGTACATAATTTCTTTTGGATGTATTGTAAATCAAGTCATTTGTAAGGTGTTGATGTAATGGCATTAATGACTATCAGACCCTTCGTCACTATGGCCTACTTGTCAAGGATAAGCCAACCCACCATTGTTTAAACCACAAGCTGTATATGGTTGAAAACATTAAAGAGAACCATTCTTGAGAACTGTTCTAAAACAAATCGAATGGTTCAATCAATGGAAGTAAAGTTTTTACAACTAGTTTGTGTAACTACTAACCTGCATGCTCTGTATGTGGCTCTCAGTTCTCTTTGTGCTTGTTTGTACTCAGTCCGACCATACCGTTTTCATTGTTGTGTTCTTGTCTCATTGTGTTCTGTGCATGTTTGTGAAGTAGAACTAGTTGACTTTAAATCCAAAGGTTCTCTCGCTGAGTAGACACATTGACTGTTACACCAGCAAATGACCAGAGTTCATATCAGTAACACATTTTATACAGAAGAGAAGATATTTAAACACAGCACTGTATGTTGTATGAACACAATGGCACAATCTCCAAGGTGATATGCCCTTAATCTTAACCAGTATCCACAGAACCATATCCCGGAAATCACACAATTACTAACATTGTATCCAAGGGTAAGTATGTGATGATTGTGAATATAAAACTATGAATGCAATAGCACCATCTATGTCCATCATAAAAAAGACACCTCTTACTCTTTAGCCTGCATGGGATGTAATGTCTGGATCAGAGGACCTCAATATCACGTGTCTCTAAATCCCAGAAAATTGACAGAGCTCTTTGAAGACATGGGCTAGTGTTCTAAATAGCCCAATTATATTTCCTGATCTGAATTGGAGAAACGATGTGAATACTTTGAATACATGATGGGAAAGGTGGCGCCTATTGTGTTCAAGTTATGTTATGTTTATGTTCCTTGCCGATCATTCCGCTGTTGTATTGTTGTGTCTTGTGCATTTTGGAAAATTGCTGGCATAAGAAACACCAGGCAGTACTTGGATGGACCACAGCATTCTGAGTACTGATTGAGCCACAGACTCAGTGGGAGGTGCATTGGATGATGATTCCAATGCCAGTGTTCCATCATTGCCATGGAGACTCACCTGTCAGTTTGCCTGTCCTGTCCTGTCCTGTCCTTCCTTCCTCCTTTCCCCATTTCCAGAGGCCTCACAGACTCCGACGTTTTACACAGCCTATGAAATGTTTGAAGGACATAGAAAGCGTAAGTGGGCATGGCATGGCCACACCTCTCCACCACACCTCCACCTCATCCCTGGAGGGCTCCTCCCTCTCTCTGTCACGCATGCATTCATCTACCTTTGCCTTCAGCATGGATGTGGTGGTCTGGTAATGCCCATGTACAATCAACCATAGGTATTACATACAGTTCAAACTTCACATAAAGTTATAGGGTTATACGGTTATATGGTTATATGGTTAACTGAACTATCAACGTACTATAGGTTAGAATGCATCTGCAGAGGTATTTATTCAAATGTAAAGATGCAATTCTTATTGCTTGCTCTGCATTTTGTCTCCTCAAACATGCAGTATATGAATAGACAATTCTCTTGAAAACATATGTTGACATACAGTATCATGATAATACAGTTGAAGTCGGAAGTTTACATACACTTAGGTTGGAGTCATTGAAATTCGTTTTTCAACCACCCCACACATTTCTTGGCAAGTCGGTTAGGACATCTACTTTGTGCATGACACAAGTCATTTTTCCAACAATTGTTTACAGACAGAATATTTCATGTGTAATTCACTGTATCACAATTCCAGTGGGTCAGAAGTTTACATACACGAAGTTGACTGTGCCTTTAAACAGCTTGGAAAATTCCAGAAAATTATGTCATGGCTTTAGAAGCCTCTTATAGGCTAATTTACATCATTTGAGTCAATTGGAGGTGTACCCGTGGATGTATTTCAAGGCCTACCTTCAAACTCAGTGCCTCTTTGCTTGACATCATAGGAAAATCAAAATAAATCAGCCAAGACCTCAGAAAGAAAATTGTAGATCTCCACAAGTCTGCTTCATCCTTGGGAGCAATTTACAATCTCCTGAAGGTACCACGTTCATCTGTACAAACAATAGTACGCAAGTATTAACCACGCAGCAGTCATAGCGCTCAGGAAGGAGATGCATCTCCTAGAGATGAACGTACTTTGTTTGCGAAAAGTGCAAATCATTCCCAGAACAACAGCAAAGGACCTTGTGAAGATGCTGGAGGAAACAAGCACAAAAGTATCTATATCCACAGTAAAACAAGTCCTATATCGACATAACCTGAAAGGCCGCTCAGCAAGAAAGAAGCCACTGCTCCAAAACCGCCATAAAAAAGCCAGACTACAGTTTGCAACTGCACATGGGGACAAAGATCATACTTTTTGGAGAAATGTCCTCTGGTCTGATGAAAGAAATATAGTTTGGCCATAATGACCATTGTTATGTTTGGAGGAAAAGGGGGAGGCTTGCAAGCCGAAGAACACCATCCCAACCATGAAGCATGCGGGTGGCAACATCCTGTTGTGGGGGTACTTTGCTGCAGGAGGGACTGGTGCACTTCACAAAATAGATGCCAACATGAGGACGGAAAATGATGTGGATATATTGAAGCAACATCTCAAGACATCAGTCAATGGGTCTTCCAAATGGACAATGAGCATACTTCCAAAGTTGTGGCAAAATGGCTTAAGGACAACAAAGTCAAGGTATTGGAGTGGCCATCATAAAGCACTGACCTCAATCCTGTAAAAAATATGTGGGCAGAACTGAAAAAGCGTGTGCGAGCAAGGAGGCCTACAAACCTGACTCAGTTACACCAGCTCTGCCAGGAGGAACGGGCCAAAATTCACCCAACTTATTGTGGAAAGCTTGTGGAAGGCTACCCGAAACGTTTGACCCAAGTTAAACAATTTAAAGGCAATGCTACCAAATACTAATTGAGTGAATGTAAACTTCAGACCCACTGGGAATGTGATGAAAGAAATAAAAGCTGAAATAAATCATTCTCTCTACTATTATTCTGACATTTCAAATTCTTAAAATAAAGTGGTAGTCCTAATTGTCCTAAAACAGGGCATTTTTACTAGGATTAAATGTCAGGAATTGTGAAAAACTGAGTTTAAATGTATTTATCTAAGGTGTATGTAAACTTCCCACTTCAACTGTATCTGTTCATAATACTCTTGACACCATGTAGACTTTAGTTATGATAATACCGAATAGATTGTACATGAGCATTACTAGGTCTTGCCTGGCTCGTCTGGCTACTTATGGTATGGGTCCACTGGTGCAGGTGCAGGTGCAGGTGCATGCTCATTCATGTGGGAAGCTCCTCTCAAATGTTGAGTCCATTTACCAACTTTACTTTTCACCCATTAAGTCCCTCATGCACTTCATCTCAGGACCCCTCCGGTTTTCCATCTGTACAAGACATTCACACTCACTTTTTTAACACCACACTAGTGTACGACAACAACTAATGCACATTTTAGTACAGTCATCTGACCGAGATCAGATCTCCATCTTTATGTTACATACTAAATACTACATACTAAATATGACATTCTGTCTTATTATTCTATCTAGACTTGAGTAGTTAGCTTGTTCTCTTCAATCAGCACTCAACACAGAGGAGACACCACCCACACTTTCTCCATCTGCATTCTGCTTGACAGTCCCACACAGGGACACACACTGGTCTGGAATAGCTGTCATTGTGTGCTTCAAACATCATACTGTGCCTCATACACCACATCACGATCATGGCTGTTAGCTCTCTGGAGCCCAGGGGGAGAACTATCTGCCATTCCTCTCATCATGCTCACCTCCCCCTCGACAGATATCATCCTTCAACCGTCCATCACAGTGAATGTTTCAATAAGGTATACTCTATACTTAATGGCCTGTTGTAACCTCACCACCTACTTACTGAAGTTCTCTATTCTATATTACTAATTTCACACAGTTCAGACAATATTGAGACAAGCTAAATCATTAGATCAATTTGAGATAGTGTACTAGTCAGTGCCCAGCCTCTCAGAAAACAAAGATGATGAAATATAGTCAGTCTCTCTCAGGTCAAGTGAGTCCCAGACCCAGACCAGGGCTTATCTCGGAGCTTAGCCTGATAGTCCACCCTGGACGCTGAAAGGGGGCTTTATTTTGCTCTGTCGCCCTGGGATCAGATGGGATTCAATGTGGCTGGGGATCAGCGGCCAGCCAAGCTGGCACAGAGAGCTGTGCCCAGAGAGTCATGTGCCCTGCCAATGCAAACCTGCCACCTCTCATCTGTGTCGGCTGCAGAGAGGGCCCTGGCTGCCAAGGGGTCATTTCTAAGCGTAGGCCACGTACCCAGCCCTGTCCCACCACCCTCTCTCTGCCCTCCCTCATTAACATTGACACATAGACACAGTCTTGGCCTGAGTGAGTCAGGACCCAGCCCTGCTGATCTACAGCCAACATGTACACTAAACTGATGTCACTTGATTCTGTAAAGTACTGGTCTGGTAGCAGTAAATGGAATGGCATCAAACACATGGAAACTATGCGTTTGATGTATTTGATACCATTCCACCTATTCCGCTCCAGCCCTTGCTACGAGCCCGTCCTCCCCAATTAAGGTGCCACCAACCTCATGTGTCTGTTAGCCATTAATACCCGCAAAATGTTAAAGCCCCTTTCTGCAGAAAAGCCCCTGCCCTTTGTGAACATAAACGCCCCATACTTTGGGGTCTGTCTAACTGTTCTCTGCCTTATTGTAGCTGCCGAGGGGGCCGAGCCAGTGGCTACCGCCACTCCACCTGTCCTGACCATCCAGCAAGGAGGCCGCGCTGAGTTCCGCTGTACTGTGACTGGCAACCCGACCCCTGCCATCGAGTGGTTCGGTAAGGAAGGCTGTAGCTAGCGGTACACCTACAGCATAAACTAAGCCAGTCAATTAGTTTAGTCAATTGCTGGCTAAGTCAATTAGCAACACATTCATTTGCATGTATAACACCCTGTTGTAATCCTGTATTTGAATAGCTGTTTATAGAAGTATACATTCACACTGTATAATGTCATAACTGACAAAAGGGGGGGGGGGTAATCTTATGTGTTTCTAGGTGGAGGTCCTGGTAACAGAATGAGCCCCAATGCTGTGGTCCATGGAGGAGTACTAACCATCCCTGCTGTGGAGAGGGGGGATGAGGGGGAGTACGTCTGCAAGGCCCTCAACACCCATGGAGAACACACAGCACGGGCTGTCCTCTACGTACACAGTGGGTCTCAACACAAACAGCAGGCCAATGTCACAGGTTCATGGGGTGGTATTCTTACTTGAGATCTACACGCTTTACTCAAGTTGTTGCGCAAGTCTTCTATTGAGATCGTTGAAGGATTTATGGATGCTCTGAGGTCTGAGTTGTGTGTACTTATCTCAACTGTGAATATGCCCAATATTGTTGTTCATCACTAGTTACCACATCCACAAAGTAATTACTTCTTCAATTTATCTTCTTAAAATATGATTTTAAACCACAGGAGGTTGGAGGCACCTTAATTGGGGAGGGCAGGCTCGTAGTAATGGCTGAAGCCATTACTTTCCATGTGTTTGATGCCATTCCATTAGCTCCGTTCCAGACATTATTATGAGCCGTCCTCCCCTCTGCAGCTTGACTGTTTTAAACCTAACCTTAACCTTGACCTCACTGCTAACCTTATACCTAACCCTAACTTTAAATTAAGACCAAAAAGCACATTTTTGTTTTCATGAATTTTTACAATATTGCCCATTTTGACTTTGTGGCTGTGGTAACTAGTGACAACCCATATTGTCTACCAGTCTTGTTGGGTCCTCATTTGGGCATATTCTGTGTTCTTCCTGTGTGTTTAAATGCTTCAGGTGCCAGCCTGCCCCACGTGCAGGTGAGCCCCCAGAGAGTGGACATCCATGAGGGGGAGACGCTGAGGCTGTACTGCCGGGCTGGAGGCACGCCCAGCCCCGGACTCACCTGGAAGAAACAGGGAGGACAACTTCCTCCGCAGGTAAACAGTGGTCCTTTCTACCTGATACTTTCTGTCTAGGATATATACTGATCTTAAGAGTAGCTACATAGAGTGCCTTCAGAAATAATTTATTTATAGCCCTTTATTTTGTGGTGTTACATCCTGAATTTAAAATAGATTTTTCTTTGTCACTGGCCTACACACAATACCCCATAATGTCAAAGTGGAATTATGTTTTTCAAAATGTTTACAATGTCTTGAGTCAATAAGTATTCAACCACTTTTTTATGGCAAGCCTAAATAAGTTCAGGAGTAAACATTTTCTTAACAAGTCACATAATAAGTTGCATGAACTCACTCTGTGTGCAATAATAGTGTTTAACATTATTTTTTAATGACTAGTTAATCTCTGTACCCCATTCATACAATTATCTGGAAGATTCCTTAGTCAAGCAGAGAATTTCAAACAAAGATTTAACCACAAAGACCAGGGAGGTTTTCCAATGCCTTGCAAAGAAGGGTAGATGGGGTATTGGTAGATGGGTAAAAATACAGAAGTTGAATATTAATTACACTTTGGATGGTGTATTAATACACCCAGTTGTTACAAAGATACAGGTGTCCTTCCTAACTCAGTTGCCAGAGAGGAAGGACACTGCTCAGGGGTTTAAATAAATAAAAATATAAAAAATGAAAAAAAATCCTAGAGGAAAACCTGGTTCAGTCTGTATTCCAGCAGACACTGGAAGATGAATTCATCTTTCAGCAGGACAATTTTTATTGTATTTTTATTTCACCTTTATTTAACCAGGTAAGCTAGTTGAGAACAAGTTCTCATTTACAACTGCGACCTGACCAAGATAAAGCAAAGCAGTGCAACAGAAACAACACAGAGTTACACATGGAATAAACAAGCGTACAGTCAATAACACAATAGAAAAAAAGAAAGTCTAAGTACAGTGTGTGCAAATGGCATGAGGAGGTAAGTCAATAAATAGGCCATAGTAGCAAAGTAATTGCAATTTAGCAGATTAACACTGGAGTGATAGATGAGCAGATGATGATGAGCAGATGATGGTGTGTAAGTAGTAGTGATACTGATGTGCAAAATAGCAGCAAAGTAAATATAAACAATATGGGGATGTGGTAGGTAGATTGGGTGGGCTATTTACAGATGGGCTATGTACAGCTGCAGCGATCGGTTAGCTGCTCAGATAGCTGATTTTTAAAGTTAGTGAGGGAAATGTAAGGCTCCAGCTTCAGTGATTTTTGCAATTCATTCCAGTCACTGGCAGCAGAGAACTGGAAGGAAAGGCGGCCAAAGAAGGTGGTTGGCTTTGGGGGTTACCAGTGAGATATACCTGCTGGAGCATGTGCTACGGGTGGGTGTTGTTATCGTGACCAGTGAGCTGAGATAAGGCGGAGCTTTACCTAACATAGACTTATAGATGACCTGGAGCCAGTGGGTCTGGAGACAAATATGTAGCGAGGGTCAGCCAACTAGAGCATAGCAGTGGTGGGTGGTATAAAGTGCTTTGGTAACAAAACGGATGGCACTGTGATAAACTACATCCAATTTGCTGAGTAGAGTATTGGAAGCTAGATGACATCGCCGAAGTCGAGGATCGGTAGGATAGTCCGTTTTACTAGGGTAAGTTTGACGGCGTGAGTGAAGGAGCCTTTGTTGCGGAATAGAAAGCCGATTCTAGATTTGATTTTGGATTGGAGATGTTTGATATGAGTCTGGAAGGAGAGTTTACAGTCTAGCCAAGGCCAAATATATACTGGAGTTGCTAACTAAGATGACATTGAATTATTCCTGAGTGGCCGAGTTACAGTTTTGACTTAAATCTACTTGAAAATCTATAGCAAGCTATGATCAGCAACCAATTTGACAGAGCAAAAATGTTACAATCCTGGTGTGAAATAGACCTACCCATAAAGACTCACAGCTATAATCGCTGCCAACGGTGCGTTTGCAAAGTATTTACTCAGGGGTGTGAATACTTATGTTAATAAGATATTTCTGTATTTGATTTTCAATACATTTGCAAACATTATTAAAACCATGTTTTCACTTTGTCATTATGGGGTATTGTGTGTAGATAGGAGAACAAAAAAATATTTGATTCCTTTTCGAATTTAGGAATGTGGAATAAGTCAAGGGGTATGAATTCTTTCTCAACTCACTCACTGTATGTATTGTGTACAGCAGGGGTGTCGAACTCACTTTGCCCCGGGGGCCGCATTCAGTCTTCAACAAGGTCCGAAAAATGTGTTAGATTTCCTTGCTGTCCAAATTTGCCAAAAATTGTCCTTTATCCATTGTTTCTAGAAAAAACTGGCTGTCTAGTGATTATTAGCAAGCTGGATAGTCAAGAAACTCTATGAATATAGATCAATTACCATTTCTACACAGCTTGGATTTGGTTTTATTTGGCCGGATTGGACCCCCTCGTGAGCCGGATCCGGCCTGCGAGCCATATGTTTGACATCCCTGGTATACAGTATTTAGTGCTGGTATCTCACCATGCTATTGAAAGGGTTGTGTTGGTGAAAAAGTGAATTCTGGTGTACAGTATTTTGACCAATCTTCATTGTTTTTTTCCTTCTTGTGTTTCCTTCCTCCCTTTTTTTTATTCCCACCCTTTTTTCCTTGACATTTTGCTCAGGCCATTCCTTCTCACGGTTTCCATCAGTTTAAAAGCAACAGTCTCGATGTGTTACAGAGACGTATTGAGGAGCTGCAGGTCTGTCCATCTGTCCTGTCTTTACGTCTGTCTGTCTATCTATCTGTCTCGTCTCTTACTTCCCACCTGTTGTCCTCTACTGACCTTGCCTAAACACACTGTCAACTAAATGCATGATCAAACGTGTCTTTGATTCATCATCACACACAGTAACTGCCATTAATTCACTACAAGCATATAGCTGCTCACAAAGTCTCCATGAGAAATAGTAGTTAAGTATTACTGGTAAAAACATCATCAACAACAACAATAGCAAGCCGGGTGTGAAGCTCTACTTATGGCATGGTTTAGTTGTTTTAGTTTTATAAATGTTCCATCCATCCATCCATGTCCTTCATTTTCTAATTTATCCACCATCGTTAGAGATGGGGGGAAAATGTATATAATTAATACCTGTCACAATATTATTTTTGGATTTATATTTGGCTCCAGGTATCGATTTGTAAAAAAGGTTTTGGCTACTCATGCCAGGCACTTGTCACCTCGAGGGGCTTTGGGTTAGTCCCTCCGTACCTCGTGTCTCCTCCGCCAGCCGATGCTCAGGGTTCTGTTTTGTTCTGCCTCAGACAGCTTCAGCGTTGTGTCAGCTTTTCCCATGGGGACTCAGGCTCTGCCGTGCGGCCACGCAGAAATTCTGTGTACTTTAGCAAATGGGTTGCTTTGAAAACTTGTGAATGGGTTCAGACACACATTGAGCCGGCTCTGCCTCAGCCACTGCTCACTTTAGCCAGGCCCTCACGGTTGACTAGGCCGGAGCTAAGCAGCTTTGTCCACGGATGGAAGGCACACTACCACCACCCCTAGGATATTGTAATCCACCCAGCCCAGCCACATCCCTTTAAATTTTCTCTCCAGACACACCCCTTTAAATTCTCTCTCTAGAGTCTAGACACACCCCTTTAAATAATGTCTTTAGGTGTACTCTATTCTCAGCTGTAACACTGGCCACTGTTCACGTTGATGGTTGTAATACTCTATGGTTGTAAGGTTGTAAATTATATTAAGGTCCACTCTGTCCATTATAGTTAAAGTGTAAAGTAGTTGCTTAGCCTTGATTTAGTGAGTGGTTGTAAGTACGAGTTAACATCTGTAATGCATTACCAGGGATTTCATACTGTACAGAGGAGCTTTGTAGTATTGCTTGAAAGCATTGTATTGGCTCAAAGCACTATGTCTAATATGTCAATTCCCTAACAGTTTCCCAGTCCTGTCATCATTGTACTGAATCATTTTAACAACTCAACAACAATTATTTTAAGTATACAAAAGTATACAATAACATGTGCTACTATACCTACTGTACTGTATGCTACTGTAATGTATCCTCCTGAAGTGTATGACTACCTACTGTAGTGTATCCTGCTGTAGTGTATGACTACCTACTGTAGTGTATCCTACTGTATTGTATCCTACTGTAGTGTACCCTACTGTAGTGTATGCTACTGTAGTGTATCCTGCTGTAGTGTCCCCTACTGTAGTGTATCCTACTGTAGATTATGACCAACTACTGTAGTGTATCCTACTGTAGTGTATCCTACTGTAGTGTATCCTACTGTAGTGTATGACTACCTACTGTAGTGTATCCTACTGTATTGTATCCTACTGTAGTGTACCCTACTGTAGTGTATGCTACTGTAGTGTATCCTGCTGTAGTGTCCCCTACTGTAGTGTATCCTACTGTAGTGTATGACTACCTACTGTAGTGTACCTACTGTATGTCATTGGTAACTGTTTCAATAGTGATCATTATTTGTTGTCAAATTAACATTTTTAACTGTGAAATCATTATAGTAATGTTTATATACCTTAACATTACTTTTCTCTTCAACCAATGATGAATTGGTTAGATTTTATTGTTTTATTTAATGCAAAGCACAGCAATAACTGAAAAGCCATTTTTAATGATCATAATACAAACGTTGTTAGAACGCACACACCATTGAACAATGCTATATTCTGTATATGCTGAAGATCCACCCTGCTGTGCTTTTGTTTGTATTGATTTGAAATTATATCAAGTGTGTCTATTGTTTGCACCTTTGTGGGTTTACACAGTGGTTATACAATGTTTAAACAGTAGGTGTTGGTCCAGAGGTAAGAAATCTGCTGTACGTATGATGTTTTTGTATTGGGTTTAGGTAGAGACATTATCATTGTCATGCACATTGTCGTGTAGCTCGTACCACAGTGGTGCATTGTGTCTAAGGCCATTGGTACATATTCTTCATCCCTCTCCATACTTGTTGCTGTGTCCTCTCTAGACCCGTATGGAGCGTACAGACATTGGCACCCTTCTCATCCCCAACATCAAGTCCTCTGACTCTGGCACCTACCTGTGTGTCGGAACCAACTCCATAGGGTCCTCAGAGGCTCGCATCGAGGTCACTGTCAATAGAGGTGAGAGGTCACTCCAAGGTCATGTTCAGTAGGGCACTCGTTTTAAAAAGTTTCGCAACGTAAATCGGAAACAGCTGTTTCTTATTGGAAAGATAGTTCAGATTACGTCAATGTTTTAATCTGTTTCAAAATGTTTTCTCCCTAATGGGCATGACCCAGGTAATTGTACCCCAGAGCTTGCTGCCGCTGTGCGTTGATAGTAATTTAACATTAGTAAATGTCTGTGTCCTGTGTTTGTGGTTGTGTAGCAATAGGAGGAGACACCATCTCGTCAGCCATCACCATCCAGCCCTCCATAGCTGACGTCCAGGAGGGACAGTCTCTGGACCTTAACTGTTTTGTCCCTGGTAACCCCCCACCTGCTGTCACCTGGAGGAGGTCTAGTGGACGCCTGTCTGCCAATCACCAGGTTGGAATATACACATGTTCTCTTACTAGGGTTGAACAATTCTGGAAACTTTACCAAAATTCCCAGGTTTTGGTTTTTCCAAAGTTCCCAACATGGATTTCTGAAAACCCAGGAACTTTGGGACCTTACCTCTAACATACAAATGCTTCCAACTGTTCACATAAATGTACTGTAGCCACGTGATGATATGGTATCATTACTGTTTAGGATGCTCAGCTAGTCAAATCTCTATGAAAAATCTATTGAAGGGATAGTGGGACATTTTGCTAGCTAGCATGCTAGTTGATTCTGCAGACTTCCAGTCATTGTGCTAACGCTAGTTCTAAATTGCATCAGAAACCACCTTCAACTTCATTAAAACTGAAAGCAGAGACATAAAAATGGCATCCATGAGTTCATCTGACTCTGGGGAAGTAGAACAAAATCATTGCCAACATGTCGCACTATCCCTTTAATGAAGACTGTTTATTTCAGCTGAATATTCAGCAGGATAATTCCCATTGTGCCTAACAGGTTCTGGGTACCCAGCTGCGTATCCTCTCTGCCAGCCCAGATGACTCTGGGGAGTATATCTGTCGTGCGGAGGCAGGGCCTGGTACAACTGTCCGTCAGGCCTCAGTCTCTGTCTCAGTCACAGCCACCTCCTCTCGTAAGTCAGCAAGCTATTCTCTCTGTGACAGTACACTGGCTTGACAATGGAACTATCCTCTCTACTGATATCACTGGGGATGGTGGTGAAGCAGTCCGACGTATACGCAGTAGGAACATCTGTGTAATTTATTTAGTGGCCTTTCGTCATGTACAGTATTACTTTTCCAGTTGTGTTTAATTCCAACCCTCCTTAAAGTGACCTCAAGAGTGTATGCTTTACTTTTCCACACTGTGCCATGATCTCATCCTGGTTCAAACCTTCCTGGGTTTCTGGTTTGTCATGGTTTGTATTTGCTTCTAAATTCCAATGCTTCCAATGGAGGCCATAGACCTAAAGTATCATGATCTTGTACTTACAGTACACCCTCTTGTAAATGTTGTAGGATTAGAACTTGAGTGAGTAGAGGAAACATTGTCCTGTTGTAATGTTTGTGGTGGTGTGTGTTCCCTGGAGCAGGCCTGCAGACCCCTATCATCTCCATTGAGCCCCACAGTGCAGCGGTGCGAAAGGGAGAGTCAGCCAGCTTCAAGTGTAGGGTCTACAGTGGAGCCCAGCCCGTTCGCCTGGAGTGGAAACTGTCCAACAACCAGCCCCTTCCTGGTGAGGCCCCTCCCCCTCACACACATACTGTTACACTGTTACTCTCCAACTGGAGGATACTGAATCATTCAATTCAATTCCATACAGCAGAAAGGCATTTAGTCCGATTCTTGTCAGATGTCAGAATCACGTCATTATCCACACATGCAAACTACCTGCAATACATTCAGTAATGACAACAT
The DNA here is from genome assembly GCF_021184085.1 of Oncorhynchus gorbuscha. NCBI lineage: Eukaryota > Metazoa > Chordata > Actinopteri > Salmoniformes > Salmonidae > Oncorhynchus > Oncorhynchus gorbuscha. The sequence continues at coordinate 90,143,020 of NC_060175.1, read as the reverse complement.
ATCGTCTGTATCCAATTACTGTTCTTTAATTTCTAGCTACGTTTTTAATTTAACACACACAGTTGCTGCTTGTAAGAGATGTACTTGACAGACTAAATTATTCCCTATAAAACCTGTCATTCTGTAGACAATGTGAAGATTGACCATTACGGCTCTGTCCTCATCATCACTGATGCCCGCCCTAGCAACCAGGGCACCTACCGCTGTGTGGCTAGCAACTTGTTTGGAATCACCCAGAGCATGGTCTCTTTGATTGTCAGAGGTATGGTGTAGTCACACACACACACACATACACACACACAAATACTGTATGCTGTTGATGTTTATGGTGTGGTTCAGTATGAGCAGCTACTCTCTGTCGATGAACTAAGGGCCCACCTTGATGGTTGTCATGGTAAAGGAAAGGTTGTTTATTTGGGTGATGTCATCCTTCCTTCCAGAGTCTCCCGTAGCGACTGTCACCCCTCAGGGGCCTGTGCGAGTCAAGGTGGGTGAACCCATCAATCTGGAGTGCCAGGCCTCCGGGGAGCCACGGCCATCTGTCACATGGCACAGGCTGGACAACGCCCGCAAGACCATGCTGAGTAGTCCTGTGCCCATGGAGTCCAACGCTGTCATGCAGGTACTGTACTGGATCTGTGTTCATTTTTACTGATCTTTTGTACTGTACAGGCGAAAGGTAGCCTAGTGGTTAAGAGCTTTGAGCCAGTAACTGACAGGTCGCTGGGGTATTTAAAGAACAATCCTGTCGAATTTGTTAATAATTTGTGATGTAACTAAAGACGATAGGACAACATAACATTATCCCTTCATTTATATATTTCCCAGCTGTCAGGGTCACATCCAAATGTGGGGAAACGTATATGATTAAATATAAAACTATTAGTGAGAAGATGTAGTGTGATGTTAGCCTTCTAAATGAGAGAATTGTTTTTCATATGAAGTCTTAAAACCTCTTGGAACTCCCTCTCCCGGATCCGGGAGAATTGTCATCAACTAACACTAATTAGCATAACGCAAGGGACAAAAAATATTACTAGAAAATATTAATATTCATGAAATCACAAGTGAAATATATTTTAAACACAGCTTAGCCTTTTGTTAATCACCATGTCATCTCAGATTTTGAAATGATGCTTTACAGCCAAAGCAAGACAAGCATTTGTGTAAGTTTATCGATAGCCTAGCATAGCATTATGGCTAGCTAGCAGCAGGCAGCTTGGTCACGAAAATCAGAAAAGCAATCAAATTAAATCGTTTACCTTTGATGAGCTTCGGATGTTTTCACTCACGAGACTCCCAGCTAAACAGCAAATGTTCATTTTATCCCATAAAGATTATTTTTATAGCCGAAACAGCTCCGTTTGTACTTCACGTTTGGTTGAGAAATCCACCGGAAACTGCGGTCACGACAACGCCGAAAAATATTCCAAAGTAGATCCATAATATCGACAGAAACATGGCAAACGTTTTTTTATAATCAATCCTCAAGGTGTTTTTCGATAATATATCAACCGGGACAGGTGGCTTCTTAGTAGGAAAGAGAGAAACAATGGCCGCATTTGTCTTTTATGCACAAAACACTCTGAGAGCCTCCAGCTGACCACTGACGCAATGTTGTCATTCAGGCTCATTTTTCAAAATAAAAGCCTGAAACTATGTATTGTGACACTAGACACATTAGGGAAGCCATAGAAAAAGGAATCTTGTTGATATCTCATTCACTGCTCAATAGGGACGCATAGGAACGCAGAGCTTTCTATATAAGAGTCCCTTCCTGATTGGATTTTTCTCAGGCTTTCGCCTGCAATATCAGTTCTGTTATACTCACAGACAATATTTTTACTGTTTTGGAATCTTTAAAGTGTTTTCTATCCTAAGCTGTCAATTATATGCATATTCCAGCATCTTGTCCTGACAAAATTTTCACAAAAATAAGAAAAGCAATCAAATGAAATCATTTACCTTTGAAGAACTTTGGATGTTTTCACTCAGGAGACTCCCAGTTAAATAGCAAATGTTCCTTTTTTTCCAAAAATATTATTTTTGTTGGCGAAATAGCTCCCGTTTGTTCTTCACGTTTGGCTGAAAAATCGACCGGAAAATGCGGTCACTACAACGCCAAACTTTTTTCCAAATTAGCTCCATAATATCGACAGAAACATGGCAAACGTTGTTTAGAACCAATCCTCAATGTATTTTTCACATATCTATTCGTTATATCCGTTTGGACAATTGGTTTCTCATAAGAAGCGATTGGAAAAATGGCTACCTCAGTACTTTACGCAAGATTTTCTGCGGGAGTCATCATGAGACCACTTGCTCAATGTGGTCCCTTATGGCTATTCTTCAACATAAATGCGTAAAAAGACGTCACAATGCCGTAGACACCTTGGGGAAAACGTAGAAAGCGTAAGCTCATTCCTAGCCCATTCACAGCCATATAAGGAGTCATTGGCATGTAGGGCTTTCAAAATATGGGGCACTTCCTGGTTGGATTTTTATCTGGGTTTCGCCTGTAACATCAGTTCTGTTGCACTCACAGACAATATCTTTGCAGTTTTGGAAATGTCAGAGTGTTTTCTATCCAAAGCTGTCAATTATATGCATAGTCGAGCATCTTGTCGTGACAAAATATCCCGTTTAAAACGGGAACATTTTTTTATCCAAAAATGAAAATACTGCCCCCTAGTTACTAAAGGTTAACCTCTCTAGGGTATGTGGGACACTAGTGTCCCACCTGGCCAACATCCAGTAAGATTGCAGAGCGCCAAATTCAAATACAGAAATACTCATTATAAAAATTCAGATCTATTTTACATAGGTTTAAAGATTAACTTCTTGTGAATCCAACCACCGTGTCAGATTTCAAAAATGCTTTATGGCGAAAGCATACCTTACAATTATTTGAGAACATAGCCCAGAAGACAAATCATTACAAACAGTAACCAGCCACGTAGAAGAGTTACACAAGTCAGAAATAGAGATAAAATTAATCACTTACCTTTGATGATCTTCATATGTTTGCACTCAGAAGACATTTATTTATTCAATAAATGTTCCTTTTGTTCGATAAAGTCTGTCTTTATATCTGAAAACTGTTTTGTTCGCACATTTTCTTCAGTAATCCACAGGCTCAAACGCAGTCACAACAGGTAGACAAAAAATCCAAATTCTATCCTTAAAGTTCATAGAAACATGTCAAATGATGTTTATATTCAATCCTCAGGTTGTATTTAGCCTAGTTAATCGATAATATTTCAACCGGACAATAACGTTGTCAATATAAAAGGTAGACAGGAAAGGCACTCTCTTGGTCGTGCGCATGAAAAAGCTCTGTGACACGGCAGGGTCCACTCATTCAGACAGCTCTTACTCCCTAATTTCTCAGAATTACAAGCCTGAAACAATTTGTAAAGACTGTTGACATCTAGTGGAAGGCATAGGAACTGCATGTTGAGTCCTAAGTCAATGGATACTGTAATGGCATAGAAGGAAAAATCCTACTTCCTGAATGGATTTTTCTCAGGTTTTTGCCTGACAAATCAAAACAGTTTCAGAAACTTTAGAGTGTTTTTATCCTAATCTACTAATTGTATGCATATCCTATCTTCTGGGCCTTGAGTAGAATTTGGGCATGCTTTTCATCAAAAATGACAAATGCCCAAGAGAAGTTAAGAAAATAAACGAAATAATAGTTTAAAGAAATATATAAATATATATATTTTTGGTGAATTTTACCCCTTTTTTTCCCCAATTTCGTGGTATCCAATTGTTGTAGTGGCTACTATCTTGTCTCATCGCTACAACTCCCATACGGGCTCGGGAGAGACGAAGGTTGAAAGGCATGCGTCCTCCGATACACAACCCAACCAAGCCGCATTGCTTCTTAACACAGCGTGCATCCAACCCGGAAGCCAGCCGCACCAATGCGCCGGAGGAAACACCGTGCACCTGGCCACCTTGGTTAGCGCACACTGCGCCCAGCCCACCACAGGAGTCGCTGGTGCGCAATGAGACAAGGACACCAAGCCCTCCCTAACCCGGGCGACGCTAGGCCAATTGTGCGTCGCCCCACGGACCTCCCGGTCACGGCCGGTTACGACAGAGCCTGGGCGCGAACCCAGGTACTCTGATGGCACAGCTGGCGCTGCAGTACAGTGCCCTTAACCACTGCACCACCCGGGAGGCCACAAGAAAAATATAAATAAAGAAATAATAAACTAAAGTTGAAAAATTTACAAATTTACACAAAACATAACAATAACGAGGCAATATTCAGGGGATACCGGTACCGGGTCAGTGTGCAGGGGTACAGGTTTGTTGAGGTCATTTGTACATGCAGGTAGGGGTGAAGTGACTATTCATAGATAAAATAAATAGTGAGTAGAAGCAGTGTACAAAACAAATGGAGGCTCTGTAGTGCCTTGCAGTCAGATGCCGAGCAGTTGCCATATCAGGCGGTGAGGCAACCGGTCAGGATGCTCTCGATTGTACAGCCACAGAACCTTTTGAGGGTGGACCCATGCCAAATTGTTTCAGTCTCCTGAGGGGGGAAAATGTTTTGTTGTACCATCTTCACAACTAGTTTGTTGGGGATGTGGACACCAAGGAACTTGAAACTCTCGACCCGCTCCACTACAGCCCCTTTGTAGTCCACGATCAGCTCCTTTGTCTTGCTCACATTGAGGGAGAGGTTGTGTTCCTGGCACCACACTGCCAGTTCTCTGACCTCCACCCTATAGGCTGCCTCATCGTTGTCGGTGATCAGGCCTACCACTGTTGTGTCGTCAGCAAGCTTAATGATGGTGTTGGAGTCGTGTTTGACCACGTAGTCGTGGGTGAACAGGGAGTACAGGTGGGGACTAAGTACACACCCCTGAGGGGCCCCAGTGTTGAGGATCAGTGTGGCAGATGTGTTGTTGCCTTCCCTTACCACCTGGGGGTGGCCCGTCAGGAAGTCCAGGATCCAGTTGCAGAGGGAGGTGTTTAGTTCCAGGGTCCTTAGCTTAGGGATGAGATTCGTGGGTGCTATGGTGTTAAACTCCTAGCTGTAGTCAATGAACAACATTCTCACATAGGTGTTCCCTTTGTCCAGGTGGGAAAGGGCAGTGTGGAGTGCAAATGAGATTGCGTCATCTGTGGATCTGTTAGGGCGGTATGCGAATTGAAGTGGGTCTAGGGTAACCGGGAGGATGCTGTTGATGTGAGCCATGACCAGCCTTTCAAAGCACTTCATGGCTACCGACCTGAGTGGTACAGGGCGGTAATCATTTAGGCAGGTTACCCCTCATTTCCTTGAGCACAGGGACTATGGTGGTCTGCTTGAAACATGTAGGTACTACAGACTCAGTCAGGGAGAGGTTCAAAATGTCAGTGAAAACACTTGCCAATGGGTCCTCGCATGCTTTGAGTACACGTCCTTGTAATCCATCTGGCCCTGCGGCTTTGTGAATGTTGACCTGTTTAAAGGTCTTACTCACGTCAGCTACCGAGAGCGTTATCACACAGTCATCCAGAACAGCTGGTGCTCTCATGCATGCTTCAGTGTTGCTTGCCTCGAAGCGACCATAAAAGGAATTTAGCTCGTCTGGTAGGCTCACGTCACTGGGCAGCTCGTGTCTGGGTTTTCCTTTGTAGTCTGTAATAGTTTTCAAGCCCTGCCACATCCGACGAGCGTCAGAGCCGGTGTAGTAGGATTCAATCTTAACCCTGTATTGACGCTTTGCTTGTTTGATGGTTCGTCTGAGGGAATAACAGGATTTCTTATAAGCATCCTTGAAAGTGGCAGCTCTAGCCTTTAGCTCGATGCAGCTGTTGTCTGTAATCCATGGCTTCTGGTTGGGATATGTACGTGCGGTCACTGTAGGGACGATGTCGTTGATGCGCTTATTGATGAAGCCGATGACTGAGGTGGTACACTCCTCAATGTCATTGGATGAATCCCAGAACATATTCTAGTCTGTTCTAGCAAAATAGTCTTGTAGCGTAGCATTGGCGTCATCTGACCACTGGTACTTCCTGCTGTAGTTTTTGCTTGTAAGAAGGAATCAGGAGGATATAATTATGGTCAGATTTGCCAAATGAAGGGCGGGGTAAAGCTTTGTATGCATCTCTGTGTGTGGGGTAAAGGTGGTCTAGAGTTTTTTCTCCTCTGGTTGCACATGTGACATGCTGGTAAAAACTTGGTAAGTTAAGTCTCCCTGCATTAACGTCCCCAGCCACTAGTATTTCCACTTCTGGATGAGAATTGTATTGTTTGCTTATGGCCTAATAGAATTGGTTGAGTGCGGTCTTAGTGCCAGCATCGGTCTGTGGTGGTAAATAGATGGCTACGAGTGATATAGATGAGAACACTCTTGGTAGATAGTGTGGTCTACAGCTTATCATAAGGTACTCCACCTCAGGCGAGCAATACCTCAAGACTTCTTTAATATTAGGCATCTCGCACCAGCTGTTATTGACAAAAAGACACACACCCCCACCCCTCGGTCTACCAGACGTAGCATCTCTCTTCTGCCGGTGCATAAAAAATCCCGCCAGCACTATATGTATAACCTTTCCTGTGTGTTTTTATGTTCTTCTGTGTGATTATTTAGTTAGTTAGTAAATAAATAATTAAGCCAATTGGTATATCGATGATTCGTCATTTATGCTAGGGTTCGTGCAGATATCTAAGAGTTTGCGACATTCAGAATATGACTGATGAGGTAATACATGAATAAGTGACTGTAATCAATAAGATATGAAAATAAGAGAGTTAAATTCAGGAAATAGTAACTCTTTAAACAACATTTTCCCATGGTGCCCCGACTTCCTAGTTAATTCATGTTTACGTGATTAGTTTAATCCCGTAATAATTACACCTAGAGAAATGATTTAATAATGTAACAGTCTTCACATTAATGATAGTCCAAAAGACACGACACGGTCTTCCCCCTCCCAGGTCCTAGTGGCCCGTCCAGAAGACAGTGGCACCTACGTGTGCACGGCCCGCAACAACGAGGGAACCACCGAGACCAGGGTGGAAGTGATCGTGGAAGGGGGTGCCCAGGTGCCCACCTCACCACGTGCCTCTGTGCCAGAACCCCTTATGGTGGTGGTGGAGGGACAGACCACCACACTGAGATGTGATGCTCACGGTAACTGATGCACTTCCAAATTACACTAACGATTATTAAAGCAAAGTTAACAGAGTTCCCCAGGTTTTGATTGTACTGATACTTGTTATTACAGAGAATACATCCTACAAATGAGAGTTGAGAGGAACTTCATGTCATGGACACCTCATCTTTGCTAAGACCATACAACTGGCATTACAAATAATGTACATTCACTTAAGTCCTTTTTACACACTGATATTGTGATTTCCCTCCCTCCCAAGGATTCCCCTCCCCTAAGATCACATGGTCTAAGCTGCGTGCCCCTCTCCCCTGGAGACATAAGGTAGTGGACAACACCCTAGTCCTGCCCAGTGTTGGCCGGGCAGACTCTGGAGAGTACATCTGTAACGCCACCAACAACATGGGCACCACAGAGGTCACCATCATGCTGGATGTGGAAAGTGAGTCTGATAAACAGATTTTATTAGCCTCGTCCCAAATCTTTTGTAATTCTTAACCAACTCCTGTTAATCGTGATCGTGTTGGCTATACAAGTCTGGAACCAAAGAGATCTGGGTCCAGGTTAGGGTTTCATCACTGCTGGTTCCAGTCTGAACAGAAATATTGTGGAGACTTATACAGATTATTAACACCAGTAAAACTCAATGACACAGCTCATGAATCACGTCTCACCATGCGTAAATGTGACCTCACATCTCTATGCGAGCTTAAGTCTAATTTAGTGATTTGCTTTTACATTTTATAAAAAATATAGACTTATATCTTAAAAATCTATCAACTGTAGATGAAACATGGGAAAGTTATGCTGTAAAACCACTCAGGGGACAAGTATGAAAAAAAGCTCTTGAAAGATTTTGCTGAATGTTCACACTTGCTGGAGACCTCTTCTTTGTTTACGCCCATTCAGCATCTTTCACGCCCTCTTAAGGCTTAGCCCCACCCATGTAAATGCATATGAGTCAGCAGAAAGTAATCTCTCTATTTAAACTTTCTCCAACTGAGCTTTGTCGTTAGCACCAGCTAAATTTGCAGGTTGACCTTTAATTGTCATGAATCTTGCCCTAGAGGCAAAACTGAGCAAAATTAAAGGTTAGGGTTAGCAGTGTGGTTAAAGTTAGGATTAGGTTTTAAATTATTTTATGACTTTGTGGCTGCACGAGCTAGTGACCACTCTGCAGAGATGCCTCTAAGTCAAGATTCATGACATTAAATGCCAACCTACACTAAATTCAGGGCAGCAATGTTGTTGAGCGCTGTAGCAATGCTTTTGCAGTTGGCCATGACTATATCTTTCCAAAAATCTGCGGAAGCAAACTCCTTCTGTAGCTCAGTTGGTAGAGCATGGCGCTTGTAACGCCAGGGTAGTGGGTTCGATTCCCGGGACCACCCATATGTAGAATGTATGCACACATGACTGTAAGTCGCTTTGGATAAAAGCGTCTGCTAAATGGCATATATTATTATCTATATACTGACCAGGGAAACCCCATTATGTTATACATGTAGGCAGAAGCCTGTGATATGACAGGCCAAACATCTCTTGGCATATCTAGCCCCTTCATTACCACAGCCAGTCATGGCAAGCCAGGAAGGATCCTGTCTTACTCCCTGTATTGCTATATACTTTCTCCTTGGCTAAACTAGGCTTGTTATTTACATTTTTTATCCATATTTACAGATCAACTACAATTATTTTATCAGGAAAGTTCACATGTTCAAGAAGGCATATCGGAAGGCCTCCCGGGTGGTGCAGTGGTTAAGGGCACTGTACTGCAGCGCCAGCTGTGCCACCAGAGACTCTGGGTTTGCGCCCAGGCTCTGTTGTAACCGGCCCCGACTGGGAGGTCCATGGGGCGACGCACAATTGGCCTATTGTTGTCTGGGTTAGGGAGGGTTTGGTCGGTAGGGATATCCTTGTCTCATCGCGCACCAGCGACTCCTGTGGCGGGCCGGGCGCAGTGTGCGCTAACCAAGGTTGCCAGGTGCACAGTGTTTCCTCTGACAAATTGGTGCGGCTGGCTTCCGGGTTGGATGGCGCTGTGTTAAGAAGCAGTGCGGCTTGGTTGGGCTGAGGACGCATGACTTTCAACCTTCGTCTCTCCCGAGCCCGTACGGGAGTTGTAGCGATGAGACAAGATAGTAGCTACTAAACAATTGGATACCATGAAATTGGGGAGAAAAAGGGGTAAAACCCCCCCCCCCCCCAAAAAAAAAGAAGGTATATCGGAAGGAAAAAGGATTAGAAAATGATAATAATTTCGGCCTTACTGTGAAGTCGGAAATAGCTCCAAATGTCCAGCTTCCTGAATCAAGTCACACATCATCATCTATTCCTAATACTAGTCACGTTAGTATCTCTAACCTTTCATGTCTCTGTGATGCAGCTCCTCCTTATGCCACCTCCCTGCCCGACGACGTGGCAGTGCGTGTGGGCGAGGTTATCCGACTGCAGTGCCTGGCTCATGGTACTCCCCCCCTGCTCTTCCAGTGGACCAAGCTGGACGGCAGCCTGTCCACCAGGGCTGACGTCCAAGCAGGAGACCTCCAGATCAACCTGGCCACAGCCGAAGACACTGGCACTTACAAGTGTGTCGCCACCAACAAAGTGGGCACCAGTGAAGCACATGCCAAGGTTACAGTCAGATGTAAGTAAGCCCAGTCACATCCTGGCTTCTGTGTTGATGAAATTTGTCTACAGTAAGGTTTTTGTTATCATAAAAACCACCTTCAGTGAAGCACACACTCCCTTATTGTGTATGTGTGTGTGCATCTGTGTGTGAATGCACTTGCCTGCCTGCCTGCCTGCGTGTGTGTGTGTGTGTGTGTGTGTGTGTGTGTGTGTGTGTGTGTGTGTGTGTGTGTGTGTGTGTGTGTGTGTGTGTGTAGCGCCCCTAGCGGTGCGTGTGTCTCCTCAGGTGGAGGTGAAGGCCCAGGGTAGTGCTGTGGAGTTCACCTGCTCTGCTGCAGGAGGCCTGGGGACCACCATGGAGTGGCTGAAGGAGGGAGGAGCCCTGCCCCCCAACCATCACATCAAAGACGGAGTGCTGAGGTGAGAGAGCCAGGAGTCACTTTACAGCTGGCAGTCCAAATACGTAACAGCCAAGTTAATAAACAGATCACTGACCATTTCGAATCCCACCGTACCTTCTCCGCTGTGCAATCCGGTTTCCGAGCTGGTCACTACACGATATCATAACCGCCATCAATAAAAGACAGTACTGTGCAGCCGTATACGTCGACCTGGACAAGGCTTTCGACTGTAAATCGAAATATTCTTATCGGCAGACTCAACAGCCTTGGTTTCTCAAATGACTGCCTTGCCTACTTCACCATCTACTTCTCAGACAGAGTTCAGTGTGTCAAATCAGAGAACCTGTTGTCTGGACCTCTGGCAGTCTCTGTGGGGGTACCACAACGTTCAATTCTCGGACCGACTCTTTCCTCTGTATATATCAATGATGTCGCTCTTGCTGCGGGTGATTCCCTAATCCACCTTTACGCAGATGACACCATTCTGTAAACTTCTGGCCCCTCTTTGGACACTGTGTTAATCAACCTCCAAATGAGCTTCAATGCCATACAACACTCCTTCCGTGGCCTCCAACTGCTCTTAAATGCTAGTAAAACTAAATGCATGCTCTTCAACCGATTGCTGCCCGCACCTGCCCGCCCGACTAGCATCACTACTCTGGACGGTTCTGACTTAGAATATGTGGACAACTACAAATACGTATGTGTCTGGTTAGACTGTAAACTATCCTTACAGACTCATATTAAACATCTCCAATCCAAAATGAAATCTAGAATTGGCTTCCTATTTCGCAACAAAGCCTCCTTCACTCATGCTGCCAAACATACCCTCGTAAAACTGACTATCCTACCGATCCTCGACTTCGGCGA